>NC_083347.1:43566466-43802521 GCF_019175385.1 Lycium barbarum
GAAAGTTATTGATGATGATATTATGAATGTTATTATTGACATTTGGGAGTTGATATATGATATGGAGAAAGTAGTAGAAACAAAGGACATGCCTCCCAACTTTCTCTAGCTTTAGTAAGGACGTTCATATAATCGATTAGCTAATGTTAATGCGAATTCTCTTGAAGGTAGAAACGTGAGCATTGAAAGAGAACAATCAAGCGATGGAATTGTTGAACGAAAGAGGTATTTACGGATAGTCCCTTCTTTCTAAAGCATGACTCCTATGGCATAAATCCTCCTATCTTTCCATGATTTTCCTACATATCGAAAATTATGAGTCTACGATTATAAAGAGCTTCATACAAGATAAAGAAAAGAGATACGTTACGAGCATGACAATACTAATGATGAATCTAAGTCTAGAAGTCCTCAAGCTCATGATATGACATTCCTACGAAGCTAATGATCCTTATAGGATTCCTATGATATTATTTTCACTACTTCTCCATGACTCTCTTACATTCCGGGAACTATGAGTTAAAGTTGATAAATAGATTCTTATGAGATAAAGATGAGAAATATATCATGAATACGATAATAATGATGATAAGTTTAATCCTAGATATTCTAAAGCAAGATATGATGTCTATAAAGTTAATGATCCTATCTACGATCCCTTGATGTTGTTCATGGTGTACACTCGCCTTAAAATGTTAGTTCCTTCAAGGTGAGATATGATGATTATGATCACTCCATAGTGTAATCGGGGGTTCTCGGCCTTATGTCACCCCGATATTGGTATAGATTGTTTATAAGCTCTAATGCATGTCCTATGACCAATGTTCCAAAAAATTACGAGTCTATATTCATAGGGGGTTTCATATGAGATAAAGGTAACAGATATGTTACGAGCACGACGACGATAATAGTGATAATGATAACGATGACAATTTTAATAGTGATAATGATAACGATGATGATGTTAGTGATAATGATAATGACGACGACGATAATGGTGATGATGATAATGATGACGATGATAATAGTGATGACGATAAATATGATGGCAATTCAATAATAGAAATCGGGAGTTTATAGATTTTGTGTCACCCCGATAGTGTCGAAATTGTCACGACCCGACTAGGGGCCGCGACGGGTACCCGGGGCTAACCACCGAGCACCGCTCGTTCCATTACTCATCTTACTCATTTAATGCTCTTTTATCAATTTTATATTTAGATCATAAGAAAATCATCTTTCATTTGAAAACGTAAATACTTCCATATACATATGCCTCTCGGCCATCAAAATAATATATATACATAATAGCATCTCGTGAGACCATATAACCCACACTGTGTATCTACGAGCCTCTATTGGAATGCTAGACATAAGGACGGGACAAGACCCCGTCATGCCCAAAATACATATACATGAATGTACAAAAACGAATCATCATAAGCACCTCCGGAACAAAAGAGTGCTCTCGAATCAGCTGACAGCTACTACGAATCTGGGTCAAGCTCACCTCCCTGTCTACCTATGGGCATGAACACAACGTCCAAAGAAAACGGACGTCAGTACGAATATAGTACTGAGTATGAGAGGCATAAACAATGAAATATACTAATGAGATAAAGGAAATACCAACAAGGAACATCTGTATCTGATTATCAATTATAAAGGAAATAAATCATACTGTCTTACTCATACTCATCCTCATTTCATATATGCATAAATGTATAAGTTGCCCGTCCATATAGGTACGGTGTA
The DNA here is from genome assembly GCF_019175385.1 of Lycium barbarum. Taxonomy (NCBI): domain Eukaryota; kingdom Viridiplantae; phylum Streptophyta; class Magnoliopsida; order Solanales; family Solanaceae; genus Lycium; species Lycium barbarum. Next base: position 43,568,222 of record NC_083347.1, read on the forward strand.
ATAATGTATAAGCTGCCCGTCCATGTCGGATCGGTGTGATAATCATAACATTATCCTGCGTCCAGGCCTCCCGCGTCTGGGGTATCATCTCATGCTGCCCACTATTGGTGTCGGCCCATGCCATCTGGCCAGGGTGTATACGCTGCCCGCCTAAGCGGTGACTGCCCGGCCATATAGGCGCGGTGTATATCATCATTATAATATGCTCATCATAATATGCTCATCATGGTATACTCATCATAATATGCTTATCATAGTACATGCATACGGTTCAAGAACAACTGTACTTTACCGGGGTGACGTAAGGTCGTGATCCCCCGATTTCATTATGGAACATTCATTAACATTCTGCCTCACCTTGAAGGAATTAACATATAAGGTGAGTGTAAGCAATATATAGCATCATTAACGTCATAGGATCATCATGTCATACATTTTAGAATCTCTATACTTTAGCTCATCATCATCATTATGGGACTCATAACATATGTCTCACCTTATGTAGCTATTTATAGACATAGGCTTCTAGCTTTTCGGAAGGTAGAAATTCATGAAGAGGAAAGAAGAGTCATGATATATGATTCATGCCATTAGAAATAAAGGACTATCCTTACATACCTTTGACGTTTAACTAAGCTATCGTTCGCTTGTTCTCCTTCAATATCACGTCTCTACCTCCAAGAGAGAATTCACATCGACATTAGCTAACAATTATAAGAACAGACTTACTAACACTAGAGAAAATTGGGCAGCATTTCCTTTGTTTATACTACTTTTCCCATGTTCTATATCAGCTCCCAAACGTTTATAACAACATTCACAATATTGCAAATAACAATCATCATTTGTATACATTTACCACAATCCACCAATTTTCTTCAATTTCTCCACAATTATGGTTATGGCTCATTATCGCGTTTTCTCATATATAATACTTATTTCATGGTATAAACGTCATTTATAACATATTCATAATCACAAGTTATCAATGATCATGGCTCAATTCAAACCATTACTCAACAATGCTACTATTCACACTTTCATGACCTCTTTCTTATAGCTTCCTATAATCCAAGTGTTCCAACTCTTCCATACCCTAAATAACATGTAAATATCATAAAACTTACCTTAGATGTTGTAGGAACAAGCCTTGAGTGGTATTACTCTTCTTGCACCAAAACCCTAGTTCACTTCTCTCGAAATTTCTTAACTTGGATGAACTTTGATGAGTTTCATGCACTTGATTCACTTGAATTCTTGATATTGATCTTGGATTTCCTTTGTTTTCTTGATGAAGAGTGGAGAATACTCTAGAGGTTTCTAGAGAGAAGTGGTGTGGAAATGAAATGAATTAATGAGCGTGGGTCTCCTTTTTAATGACTTAAAATATGATTCGAAATGAACAATAGTTGAAAGTGCAAAGTGGTCGTAAACTCAGTTTACGGTCCGTATTCTAAAATACGGGCCGTATTTCATGGGCGTATTAAAGCATAGCAGAACCAGAAAGGCAGTCTGAGGACATGGTGATTTACGAACTCAGTTTACGGGTCGTATTTCAGTTTACAGTCCGTATTTCAAGTCGTATTTAACCATTCGAGCATTTGGCAGAAAGTTGAAGTTTTGGAAATCAAAAGACGACGGGGCAGTTTACGGGCCGTAAACCACTTTACGGTCTGTATTTCATCGACGAGACCAAAGTGCAAATCTGCAGCTTTCACATTGTTAGAGCCTATAAATAGTCATTGTGGAGCATAACCTATCTCTTATTGCAATTGCCTTTGAAATCTTATTTAGGGTCATCAAACGTCATTCCCTTCTTATTAAAACATCGTATACTCGTATTCTTCGTGAGTCTATTCACGGTACGTTCACGGGGAAATTTCCGAGGTGTAACAAAAATGTTTCTCTTGGATACATATGTATGTTACAAAAGTATGAATGCTATGTTGTGACACCGAGACTATATGGCCGGGTATGATATCTATTGCGCGTGCAGCACTGCAGTTGGGTGCGTATACCACTGAGCCTTGGTAGGGCCAGGTACGGGCAACACTGAGCCTTGGTAGGGCGAGGTACGGACAAAACTGAGCCTTGGTAGGGCCAGGTACGCATAACACCAAGCTTTATTATAGCTGGGTACGTAAGACACCGAACCCATATGGTCGGGTATGATACTACTATGTATTCAAATGTATGAAAAGCCCGGAGGACATGTATGTGATATTGTCGAGCCACTACGTGGCCGAATACGGATAGTGTTTAATGTGTATGAGCAGATACAATACTATGCTATATATGATACGATGATGTATGTGCTATAATGATACATGTACTAGGATTATGTATGATATAGGCATGAAAGGTATCCACCCTTAAAAGTTACGCAGGTTATATCTTCATCTTATGTCTTATGATTTCTCTATTATGTTCATTTCATTCATGCCTTACATACTCAATACAATATTTGTACTGACGTCCGTTTTCTTTGGACGCTGTGTTCATGCCCACTGGTTGACAGGGAGGCAACCCAGATTTATAGAAGCCGATAAGCAGACTTTTGAGAGCACTCCATTATCCGGAGGTGCCATTGATTTACTATTTTGTGTATATATATGTTTTGGCACGATGGGGTCATGTCCCATCCATATGTCTAGTACTCTAGTAGAGGCTCGTAGATGCGTATGTGTGGGTAGCATGGTCTCACGATGTCCTTATTGTATGTATATTATTTTGATAGCCGAAGGGCTTATGTATATAAAGGTAATTATGTTCAAAGTGAAAAATGGTTTTCCTATGATTATGAGCACAAGAATAATGAATGAACGCTTGATGTGTACGACGGGTAATGGTACGAGCGATGCTCGGTGGTTAGCCCCGGGTACCCGTCATGGCCCCTAGTCAAGTCGTGACAAAAGTGGTATCAGAGCAGTTCAGTCCTAGGAAGTGTCTACGAGCTGTGTCTAGTAGAGTCTTGTTGATGGTGTGTTGCGCGCCACATCTATAAACAGGAGGCTACAGGGCATTTAGGATGGTTACTCTTCTTTCATCTCTAAGATCGTGCGATAGAGCTAAGCCATAGGAAATGAGATTCCTTATACTAACCCTTGATTGCAGCAGAAGAACGGTATTGACAGAAGAAAGTGATTGATGACATTGAAAGTTACGGAGGTAAGCCCCTTCGTTGAGGCTACGTTATCGGAATATGTATTTATATGAATATGGATTGGTTGTCATAGAGGTAAGTTGGTGTAAGTAAAATAGACGAATTGACTAAAGGTATCTCTTAATGATAAGTTCAGTTATAAGTTTGTGAACTAAACAAATTGAATGAATCAGAACAAAGGTAAGCGACGGTACGAAAGATGTGTGTCGAGTAAAGTAAGAAAATTGACGTATAATTGAAATGTAAAGCTGAAGGATGAAAAGGAAAGTAAATAGGAAGGGATAAAAGGGCAGATCGCTAAAGGATAAGGTACATCTCGAAGTGTGATATATGAGGTAAGTTTCGACATCTTTGTGCTTTTACTTGAAAGTGGGAGCCCTGTGTGGCTGAGATATGTCGTACATATATATTGGCCCTGTGAGGCATTATTGGTATTTGCTGCATGCAAGTTTTGGGATAGTAAGAAATATAGAGAAAACTCCGCCAAAATTTTCCTAGAATCTAAAGGGGATAAGATATAAGCTTGTAATATGTCCTAACAAGAAAAGATGTTGTGCAAAAAGTAATGGCAGGACGAGATTAAGTTAGGAGTATCATTGACGATTACAAGAGACGAGCCAAATGTTGTTGAATTGACAGTAATGGTGAGTGTAAGATACGGCAAGTCTATTAGAAAATAGAGTACCAACATGACTGAGATAGGGTAGGAAGTATGAAGGGGTATAACGAATGAAGATACCTCGATAAGATGACTTATAGGGTAAGTGTGATAGGGCTGATTAGAAAGAGTAACAGGTTGAGTATGCTTACTTCGCAAGGTTTATTCTATTTTACGAGCAGGCTTGCGAACGAGGTAAAGAAGTGGCACTCTATAGCGTTTATTATGATCAAGATATAATGAGAGCGTGGCAAGAACTGTAATACAATGTAAGTAAAGTATAGTGAGGAAACAACTAAAGATGTGACTTGTTCTATATGAATAAAGAATGAATGCAAGTGTGAAATCAGCAAGCGAGCCATGGGGCAGTAGGTAAGAAAGCTTATAAGACCTTGTTAGAAAAATCCAGCATAGAGGTTTCGCAATGACAGAAATGATAGCAAGCAAACTTGAAAAGAATCAGAGAAATGTGATATGGCAAAATAGTAGTAGTTTGTGATTTGTATAATCGAGAGCATGAGTGGTATCTTTAGCTGGAGGTAAAAGACCAAGACTACAGAAAGATGAATAACGAAATAGGACGATTGTTAGGAAAAGGATCAATACAATAAGGATGAGAGGGGATGATCAGAATAAACAAAATAAGTTTTGGAAGCGAAGAATGGATGGTATAAAGGTTGTATATTCTAAAGGACAAAGTGGTACTAATTTAAGAATAGGGTTCCTCGTGCGAAGAATAAAGGATTGATTATAAAACGGGAGGAAATAAGATAAATTGAGGAGGAAGGAATGTAAAGGAATAAGAATGGGAATAGAAAGAGAAGGAAAATGCGCCGCAAAGTACGCGGGCATAGGAAGTAGTCGTGTTATGATTAAAGGAAGATGAATCTCCTACAAATATCTTTTACCAAGTTAGAATGAGTAAAGTATATGAAGTAATGAGTTGAAAAGAAAAAGTTAATCATGAGTTATGAGTTTACCGTACGACGATAAAGTGATAGAGTAAAGCTATCATCAACAAAAAAATACCATATGATTATGATTGGTTTTGAAATCAATGTTGAGTCCAACACAAGAGTAAAAGAGTATGAGGCATAAGAGGTGTTACACCTCGGAAATTTTTCCGTACTTGTGTGATGAGTAGAACAATGAAGGACTTGAGTGTATGGTGTTTTACTAAGTCGGGAATGGCTAATTTTTCATTTTTGGAAATAATAAAGTTGCAGAAAAAATTTCACCCAGTGGTCGTATATGGCACTATACGGCCCATAAAGTGATTTATGGACCGTATAGTGCAATCGTCTTTCATTGCGTCAAAAATCTCAAGTTTCTGTTAAGTGTTGAAATGGTTAAAAACGACCAAGTTTACGGCCTGTAAACTGGTTTACGGACCGTAAACCAGGTCGTAAACTGCCATGTCCACCAGCCAAACTCTCTATTTTTGGAATGCTTAAATACGACCACAGTGGACGACCCGTAAATCAAAATACGGTCCGTAAACTGCAGTTTACGACCACTGTTCATCCCGACAAAAATTCATTAAACATCAGCTTTTGAGTTATTAAAAGGAACTTAGGCCTCAATTTATTTCATTCTTCATTCATACAACTCAAGAACACTCTAGAACTCTCCAAATACTTCCTCCATAAGAATCCAAGAGAATCAAGGGAAAGCTAAAGATCAACAACACAAAACCTATGAAATCAAGTGCAAGAACACATCAACGGATCATCTAAGTCAAGTAATTCCCAAGAAGGTGAAACTAGGGTTTTGTCCAAAGTGAAGTATTGCAACACAAGACTTGTTCAACCAACATCCAAGGTAAGTTCAATGATATATTCAAGTTGTTCAAGGCATTGAAAGGCTTAGACACCTGAAATGTAGAAGAACATAGAAATGGGTCATTATTAAGTGAATAGTGACATGAATGAATGATAGTGGAATTGAACTACGAATATTGGAGTGTTGTGAGTACAAATACGTTATAAATGATGTTTATGTCATGAAACAAGCGTTAAACGAATGAAAATGCAAGGACGAGTCATAAGACTAATTATGAGGGAAATTGGAGGAAAATGGTGGATTTTACTAAATGTACGTAAACGACGATTGTTGATTTCGATATTGTGAGTAATGCTATGAATGTTGGGAGTTAATATAAAACATGGGAAAAATAGTAAAAAAAGAGAAGCGCTGTCCGACTTCTCCTAGAATTAGCGACGCGTTCTTGTAGTTAGTATGCTAATGTTGATATGAATTCTTTATGAAGGTAACGACGCGATATTGAAGGAGAACGAGTAAGCGATATCTTAGCAAAACGACCAAGGTATGTGAGGCTAGTCCCTTCTTTCTGATGGCATGAATCTTGTGGCACGAAATTCCTATTCTCTTCATGAGTTCCTATAGTCCGAAAGGCTAAGAGTCTAACTCCTTAGTGTCTATATAAGATGAGGAATACGATATGATGATGTTAATTATCGCTTACACTCACCTTATGTACTTTTTCCTTCAAGGTGAGACAGAGTATCAATAGTTGTTCCATAATGGAATCGGGGGATCACGACCTTACGTCACCCCGATAGAGTAAAGTTGATCTTGAGCCTTATGCATGTATTACAATGAGATAAGTATTTTATGATGAGTATATTATTATTATGAGCATTTTATGATAAGCATGACATAAGCATTTCACACCGTGCCTAGTTGGCCGGGTAGTCACCGCCAAGGCGGGCAGCTATACGGATACACCATGACCCTTTGGCATGGGCAGACACCACTAGTGGGCGGCATGAGATGGTACCCCGGATGCTGGAGGCCTGGACGCGGGCTGATATTATTGATTATCACACCGTTCCGACATGGACGGGAAGCTTGCATATGATGCATATATGTTATGAGGATGAGTATGAGTAAGATGGCACGCATGATTTCCTTTATGATTATCAGACAGATCCAGATATTTCATGTTGATGTTATCACTATATTGTTGATGTTTTTTTTCATTGTTTATGCTTCTCATACTCAGGACAACATTCGTACTGACGTCCTTTTTTCGGACGCTGTGTTCATGCCCACAGGTAGACAGAGAGGAGTGCTTGGCCCAGATCCTCAGTAGCAGTCAGCTGGTTGAAAGCACTACATCGTCCGGAGGTGCTTAGGATTATCCTTTTGGTATATATATATGCATATTTTGGGCACGACGGAGTCTTGTTCCGTCCCTGTATATACAGTATGTTAGTAGAGGCTCGTAGATACGCAGTGTGGATTAGATGGTCTCACAAGACGTTTTCATATGCGTGTATATTATTTTGATGGCCGAAGGGCAATGTATATAAAGTATTTATGTTTGTTTAATTATGATTTTCCTACAACTGGTATGCAAATTGATAAAAGAATATTAAATGAGCAAGATAAGTGATAGAGTGAGCGGTGCTCGTTAACTAGCTCCGGGTACCCGTCGCGGCCCCTAGCTGGGTCGTGACAGAAGTGGTATCAGAGCAGTTCGTCCTAGGAAGTGTCTACGAGCCTTGTCTAGTAGAGTCTTGTTTATGGTGTGTTGCGCGCCACGTTAATAAACAAGAGGCTACTGGGCATTTAGGAAAATGACCATCCTTCTTCTCATGAAATCGTGCGATACAGCCATGCTTAGGATTATGTTATTCCTAAAAGTGCATTATGGTTTCAGAAAATACCGCCAAAAGGAAAAGCTACAGCTGCGCAGAAGGGCAAAGTTACGACAAAGAGGCTGGCAGAAAGAGAGCCTACGGTAAATGTAGAGGAAAGCGCATCGCAAAGTGAGGCCGCGCCCAATGTAGAAGAGCAGGGAGGAGCCTCAGCTCCGATTCCTCCACCAGGTGCTTCAGGTCAACAAGTGTCCGAGGCCATCCATTTATTGACACAATTGGTTGCCGTTCAGGCACAATGACAGGATGCGGGTCCAAGGGATCGTTCAGCTAGTACGAGAGCCCGTGACTTTATGGCCTTAAATCCTCCGGAATTCTTTGGGTCAAAGCCAGATGAAGATCCGCAAAGCTTTATTGATGAGATGTTGAGGACTTTAGAGATTATCCATGCTTCCGAGACCGAATCCGTGGAGTTGGCTTCTTATAGACTCCGCGATGTGGCGGTGTTATGGTATAAGAATTGGGTGATAACAAGAGGAGAAAATGTTCCACCTCCCGTGTGGCAAGAGTTTGTAGATGCCTTTATTCGTCACTACTTGCCACCCGAAGTCCGCCGAGCTAGAGCGGACAAGTTCCTGAATTTAAAGCAAAGGGGTATGAGTGCCCGAGAGTATAGCATGCAATTCAACTCATTGGCCCGATATGCTCCGACTATGGTGGCCGACATGGGAGACAGAATCTATAGATTTGTGAGTGGTCTGGGACCACATTTGTACAGAGATTGTTTGACGGCCTCCTTGCAAGACGGGATAGATATTTCCCGGATACAGGCCCATGCTCAGAATCTCGAGGAACGACAACGACAGCAAAGAAGTGATCGTGATGGTGACAGAAGACAAGGTAAGAGGGCTAGATCTATGGGAGAGAGCAGTGAGTATAGAGAGGGACCGAGACAGACACATCCCAGGCACTCAGGTCAGTCCGCGACTAGTGCGCCTCCCAGATTCTCAGACAGGAGGTTCGATCGCCCTTTCCAGTCAGGGCAGGGTCAGAGTTCGAGGGCCCCAAGTTCTCAGTATCAGGGAGATTTTAGTCAGAGGAGACCTCCAGTACCGCGGTGTAGCCAGTGTGGCAAATTACATTCCGGACGATGTTGTCAGGGTTCGGATGCTTGTTATGCTTGCGGACAAGTTGGTCACATGATGAGAGACTGCCCCTCAGCGAGAGATAGAGCTGGGACTCAGCCTACAGGTTTAGTAGCGGGTTCTTCTTCAGCACGCCCGACAACACAGACTCCTCAGACTACAGCAGGTAGAGGCAGAGGTAGAGGGGGAGCATCTACTTTAGGTGCTGCTCAGCCCCGTGTGTATGCTTTAGCTGGGCGACAGGATCTCGAGTCTTTCCCAGATGTTGTTACAGGTACCCTGACTATCTTTTCCCATGACGTATATGCTCTGATTGATCCAGGTTCTACCTTCTCATATATTACTCCGTATATCGCTGATTGTGTTGGGGTGAGACCCGAGCCAATTAAACCTTTCAAAGTATTCACTCCGGTTGGTGATCCTGTAATAGCGAGGCAAGTATATAAGAACTGTGTAGTCATTATACGTGATCATCAGACAAAGGCTGATTTGATTGAACTTGAGATGATAGATTTTGACGTAATTATGGGTATGGACTAGTTGGCATCATGCTATGCTAATGTTTGTTGCCGGACAAAGGTAGTTTGATTCAAATTTCCGGGAGAGCCCATACTCGAGTGGAAGGGTAATACAGTTTCCCCAAAGGGTAGGTTTATTTCCTACCTTAAGGCGAGAAAGATGATAGCCAAGGGTTATATTTGTCATCTAGTTCGGGTTCATGACACGGAAGCGGAAGTGCCAACTTTCCAGTCTGTCCCGGTAGTGAATGAATTCCCAGATGTGTTTCCCGACGAGTTACCAGGCCTTCCTCCAGATAGGGAAATCGATTTTGCTATTGATGTAGTACCCAACACCGAGCCTATTTCTATTCCTCCCTATCGAATGGCTCCAGCAGAGTTGAAAGAGCTAAAGGCACAGCTGAAAGACTTACTCGAGAAGGATTTTATTAGACCCAGTTCATCACCATGGGGAGCACCGGTCTTGTTCGTGCGAAAGAAAGATGGGTCGCTACGAATGTGTATCGATTATAGACAGTTGAACAGGGTGACTGTGAAGAACAGATATCCCCTTCCCAGAATCGACGAATTGTTCGACCAATTACAAGGTGCTAAGTGGTTTTCTAAGATAGACCTAAGATCGGGTTATCATTAAGTGAGGATCAGAGAGGAAGACATTCCCAAGACAGCCTTCAGAACGAGGTACGGCCATTATGAGTTCCGAGTGATGTCGTTTGGGTTGACAAACGCCCCAGCGGTGTTCATGAATTTAATGAATAATATGTTCAGGCCATTCTTGGATCTTTTTGTGATAGTGTTTATCGACGATATCCTGGTATATTCTCGCACAGAGTCAGAACATGCAGATCATCTAAGAATTGTTCTTGGCGTTCTTCGAGATCGGGAATTGTATGCAAAGTTTTCGAAGTGCGAGTTTTGGCTAAAATCTGTGGCATTTCTAGGTCATGTTATTTCAGATGATGGTATCCGAGTCGACACTCAGAAAATAGAAGTTGTGAAGACTTGGCCAAGGCCTACGACACCTACGGAAGTTCGTAGTTTTCTTGGGTTAGCAGGATATTACAGGAAATTTGTAGAGGGCTTCTCATCTATTTCAGCCCCATTGACGAAGTTAACTCAGAAGTTGGCTAAATTCCAGTGGAATGATGCCTGTGAGCGTAGTTTCCAAGAGTTGAAAAACAGGTTGACCTCAGCGCCAGTGCTAACACTTCCAGAAGGGTCCGATAGCTATGTCATATATTGTGATGCCTCCGGTGTGGGAATAGGATGCGTATTGATGCAGCATGGGAGAGTCATTGCATATGCCTCGAGACAGTTGCGAAGGCATGAACAGAATTATCCGACTCATTATCTCGAATTTGTCGCGGTTATCCATGACTTAAAAATATGGAGGCACTCCTTGTATGGTGTACGTGTTGACATCTATACGGACCACAAAAGCCTCCAATATATTTTCAAACAGAAGGAGTTGAACCTGCGGCAAAGGCGATGGTTAGAATTACTAAAGGATTACGATTTGAACATTCTATATCATCCAGGGAAGGCGAATGTAGTGGCAGATGCACTTAGCCGCCGATCGATGGGTAGTTTATGTGGAGTTCCTTCGGAAAAAGCAGGAAATGGTTCGTGAGCTCTATCAACTAGCAAGTATCGGCGTACGTGCGACTGATTCAGGAGATGCAAGTATTAGCATAAATGACCCCACAGTTTCATCATTGAATCTAGAAGTGAAGGAACGACAATATGAAGATTCCCAGCTAAGCCATTATCGAGATCTAGCTCACGAAAAAGAAAAGTCTCCATTCGAAGTTTCCATAGAAGGGGTCCTTAGATATCGAGGCAGGTTATGTGTACCGGATGTGGCAAACTTACGCCAACGAATTTTAGAGGAAGCACATTATTCCCGGTATTCTATTAATCCAGGTGCAACCAAGATGTACCACGACCTTAAGTTGCTATATTGGTGGGATGGCATGAAGCGAGACATAGCAGGGTTTGTAGCCCAATGTCCAAATTGTTAGCAAGTGAAAGCCGAACATCAAAAGCCAGGAGGTTTATTGCAAGCAATGGAAATTCCTACGTGGAAATGGGAAGAAATTAACATGGATTTTGTGGTAGGATTACCCCGTACGCGAGGCAAGTATGATTCTATATGGGCGATCATGGACAGGCTCACAAAAGCAGCTCATTTTCTCCCCGTCAGGACTACATATTCAGTGGAGGATTATGCTAAATTGTATCTCAAAGTGATTGTACGACTTCATGGTATTCCTTGGGCCATTATCATGGATAGAGGGGCGCAGTTCACAGCCAAGTTCTAGAAGTCCTTTCAAGAAGGTCTAGGTACTCAAGTTAAGCTCAGCACGGCGTTCCACCCACAGACCGACGGGCAAGCCGAGCGCACTATTCAGACCTTAGAAGATATGCTACGAGCATGTATGCTGGACTTTGGTGGTAGTTGGGATGAGCATTTGCCTCTTATTGAATTTGCCTATAATAACAGCTATCATTCCAGTATCCAAATGGCCCCGTATGAAGCCTTATATGGAAGAAAATGCAGATCTCCAATTGGATGGTTTGAAACCGGAGAAGTACAATTGATAGGCCCCGACTTGGTCCAACAAGCAGTTGAAAAGGTTAAAGTGATTCGAGACCGACTGTTAACAGCTCAAAGTCGCCAAAAGTCTTATGCGGACAACTGCCGACGGGATTTAGAATTTCAAGCTAATGATTGGGTATTCTTGAAAGTCTCGCCAATGAAGGGAGTAATGAGGTTCGGCAAAAAGGGGAAATTGAGTCCAAGATACATTGGACCTTATCAAATCATCCGCAAGGTGGGTAGAGTAGCCTATGAATTGGACTTGCCTTCAGAGCTCGAATCTGTACACCCAGTATTCCATGTTTCAATGCTCCGCAAGTGTATTGGACACCCCACGAGGATTGTTCCGATTGATGATGTACAAGTGACAGAGAAGTTGACATACGAAGAAGTGCCCATTGCTATTTTGGATAGACAAGTCCGAAGGCTTCGGAATAAAAAGGTTGCTTCAGTCAAAGTGCTATGGCGGAACAATAATCGGGAAGAAATGACTTGGGAAGCGGAGGAAAAGATGAAATCTATGAACCCCCATTTGTTCCAATCCCCAGAAGATTCAAGATGAGACGTCGACGATATGAGGTATGAATGTTTTAGTTTTATGTTTTAGGTCGTGTGTGGCCATAAATATGCTGATATTGTGATATAGCCCTGTGAGGCGATGATATTATGGGTCGTTGTGGTAAATTGGTAGTGCCAAATTACAAAGGGAACTCTGGAAAAAAAATTCTAGAATCCCCGAGTGTCGAACATTCGAGGACGAATGTTCCAAAAGGGGGGAACAATGTTACACCTCGGAAATTTTTCCGTACTTGTCTGATGAGTAGAACAATGAAGGACTTGAGTGTATGGTGTTTTACTAAGTCGGGAATGGCTAATTTTCCATTTTTGGAAATAATAAAGTTGCAGAAAAAATTTCACCCAGTTGTCGTATATGGCACTATACGGCCCGTAAAGTGATTTACGGACCGTATAGTGCAATCGTCTTTCATTGCGTCAAAAATCTCAAGTTTCTGTTAAGTGTTGAAATGGTTAAAAACGACCCAGTTTACGGCCTGTAAACTGGTTTACGGACCGTAAACCAGGTCGTAAACTGCCATGTCCACCATCCAAACTCTCTGTTTTTGGAATGCTTAAATACGACCACAGTGGACGACCCGTAAATCCAAATACGGTCCGTAAACTGCAGTTTACGACCACTGTTCATCCCGACAAAAAATCATTAAACATGAGCTTTTGAGTTATTAAAAGGAACTTAGGCCTCATTTTATTTCATTCTTCATTCATACAACTCAAGAACACTCTAGAACTCTCCAAATACGTCCTCCATAAGAATCCAAGAGAATCAAGGGAAAGCTAAAGATCAACAACACAAAACCTATGAAATCAAGTGCAAGAACACATCAAGGGATCATCTAAGTCAAGTAATTCCCAAGAAGGTGAAACTAGGGTTTTGTCCAAAGTGAAGTATTGCAACACAAGACTTGTTCAACCAACATCCAAGGTAAGTTCCATGATATATTCATGTTGTTCAAGGCATTGAAAGGCTTAGACACTTGAAATGTAGAAGAACATAGAAATGGGTCATTATTAAGTGAATAGTGACATGAATGAATGATAGTGGAATTGAACTACGAATATTGGAGTGTTGTGAGTACAAATACGTTATAAATGATGTTTATATCATGAAAAAAGCGTTAAACGCATGAAAATGCAAGGACGAGTCATAAGGCTAATTATGAGGGAAATTGGAGGAAAATGGTGGATTTTGCTAAATGTACGTAAACGACGATTGTTGATTTCGATATTGTGAGTAATGATATGAATGTTGGGAGTTAATATAAAACATGGGAAAAATAGTAAAAACAAGGGAAGCGCTGTCCGACTTCTCCTAGAATTAGCGATGCGTTCTTGTAGTTAGTATGGTAATGTTGATATGAATTCTTTATGAAGGTAACGACGCGATATTGAAGGAGAACGAGTGAGCGATATCTTAGCTAAACGACCAAGGTATGTGAGGCTAGTCCCTTCTTTCTGATGGCATGAATCTTCTGGCACGAAATTCCTATTCTCTTCATGAGTTCCTATAGTCCGAAAGGCTAAGTGTCTAACTCCTTAGTGTCTATATATGATGAGGAATACGATATGATGATGTTAATTATCGCTTACACTCACCTTATGTACTAGTTCCTTCAAGGTGAGGCAGAGTATCAATAGTTGTTCCATAATGGAATCGGGGGATCACGACCTTACGCCACCCCGATAGAGTAAAGTTGATCTTGAGCCTTATGCATGTATTACAATGAGATAAGTATTTTATGATGAGTATATTATTATTATGAGCATTTTATGATAAGCATGACATGAGAATTTCACACCGTGCCTAGTTGGCCGGGCAGTCACCGCCAAGGCGGGCAGCTATACGAATACACCATGACTCTTTGGCATGGGCAGACACCACTAGTGGGCGGCATGAGATGGTACCCCGGACGCGGGAGGCTGGACGCGGGCTAATATTATTGATTATCACACAGTTCCAACATGGACGGGCAGCTTGCATATGATGCATATATGTTATGAGGATGAGTATGAGTAAGATGGCACGCATGATTTCCTTTATGATTATCAGACAGCTCCAGATATTTCATGTTGATGTTATCACTATATTTTTGATGTTTTCTTTCATTGTTTATGCTTCTCATACTCAGTACAACATTCGTACTGACGTCCTTTCTTCGGACGCTGTGTTCATGCCCACAGGTAGACAGAGAGGAGAGCTTGGCCCAGATCCTCAGTAGCAGTCAGCTGGTTGAAAGCACTCCATCGTCCGGAGGTGCTTAGGATTATCCTTTTGGTATATATATATGCATATTTTGGGCACGACGGAGTCTTGTTCCGTCCATGTATATACAGTATGTTAGTAGAGGCTCGTAGATACGCAGTGTGGATTAGATGGTCTCACAAGACGTTTTCATATGCGTGTATATTATTTTGATGGCCGAAGGGCAATTATATATAAAGTATTTATGTTTGTTTAATTATGATTTTCCTACAACTGGTATACAAATTGATAAAAGAATATTAAATGAGAAAGATAAGTGGTAGAGTGAGCGGTGCTCGGTAACTAGCTCCGGGTACCCGTCGCGGCCCCTAGCTGGGTCGTGACAAGAGGTATTAATTGCGCACGAGACTTAGGCCCTGGAAAACAAAGATGACGTTATAAGTGAACTTTGAGCACCGAAGAAGAGGGCAAGTGACATTACATGGATGGTATAGATAACTAGACATACTACTATTGTGAGCATCCCTATGGGGCAATAATTGGAGCGGATTTAGACATTGACTCATAACTACCAGATGAGCTAAGTAAAATACATTCTTGTTTGGATTGCTATGTCGGTTGTATTGTTTGATTACAAAACTGCAAGATGAGTATGTTAAGACCTCACACATGAATTATCGTAGCTATAAATTATGGGAAACAACATGAATAAGATGTAGTACAGTAAGGGATATATGTATTCAAGATTTGAAGGTGAAGCAACGGATTTGAGAATGGTACAAGTAAAACCCTTAAAGGGGGGAAGCGAGTAAAGAGAATACAAGTGTACAGATTGAAACGATGGACCCTAAGATGTGACTGATATAGACTCTAAAATAAAGAGTGAGAGTTACGTAGAAATGAGTCTAATAACTAGTAAATAAACGAACACGAATCGAGCAGGCATCTGAGACTGTACTGGAAATCATTCGCGAAAACCACCGAACCTTCAAGGTTGGGTGTGCTATGGATATGAATATGGACAGGAATATGTATACGGATATGGATACATGTATATGTATAGATGTGTATGTACACGAATCACGCAAACACGATTATGTAGCATGCAAGTATTTATACGTCGCCAATGAAACCAAGTGGGTACTTAAAAAGAGGAGTAAGGGGTAAACAAGAATAGTGTGGTCATGATACTTCGGGTCAGTTGAAGGAAAGTATATGATGAATTGAGTTGAAATGTTGAGTTGGGATTATCGTTAAGGATAAATAGGATAATTACTCGGAATATGATATAAGTACATGCTATATGCTTCCTACGGTAGCCCTGGGGGTGTGACAACTTACGAATGCAATAAGATCACTGAATGAAGAGGGGCACGACATGATAGACGAGTCCTAGTTAGAATTGATTCGTTATAAGATCATCATAACCAGTATACTTGTACAGGGTCGGTTCAACATTCGAGGACGAATGTTCCCAAGAGGGGAAGAATGTTACACCTCGAAAAAATTTCCTTTCATGCACAGTGAATAGACTGATGAAAGGCATGACGTATATGATGTTTTGATAAGTAATAAATAACATTTGATGATTCTAAATGAGATTTCAAAGACATGTTAGGTAAGAGATGGAAGTTGTTAAGGAAAGCAAGGTATAGGTGGTGTGTCGGGCAAGATTTACGAGTATCGAATTAATGATGGTTTAATGATGTTTTGGAGAAGAGTTATAACGATCCTTAGATTGGTAATGAAGTGTTAAACAAGTGTCAAGAAGGTTCCATAAGGATTGAAGATCAAACGAACGTCGAAAACGATTTCAGAGAAATGGGATTATACGACCGCCTATACGGTCCGTATAACACCCAACAGAAAATTTGTTTCCCTGATGGTGAACCACAGACACTTATACGGACCGTACAATGTTATACAGACCGTATAAGTGGTCCGTATAATGCCCGACGGACTGATTAAGTTGGAAGTATAAATACATGTTCCCACTTTTATTTTCTCATTCTTTACACTTCTCCATCTCTCTCAAGACTTCTAGAGGGTTCTAAATATTTCATCAACACAAATTCAAGAAAAATCAAAGGTTCATATCATAAATACAAGAGAATCAAGTGCAAGAAACTCATTAGGATTCATTCAAGACAAGAAATCTCATTGGAAGTGGAACTAGGGTTGTGCTCAAGTGAAGTGTTTCCACTCAAAGCTCATTACCACACTATCAAAGTTAATTTTTATGATCATTCCATGATGTTTAACGTATTAAGGGGTTGAAAGACTTGGATTATGGAAGAAGATGGAAAATGGGTTACAAAATATGAGATTAGTGGCAATTGGGAGTAGTAGATTAATATGAATCATGATTCTTGATATGTTGTGATTGTAATTACGTTATGAATGATGTTAAGACATGAGAGAAACATTAGATGAGAATGAATGTAATGTTGTATTATGATCATGATTATGGATGACCTTGAGAGGAAGTTGTGGGGATTGGATAATGATGAATTTGACGAAAGTTATTGATGATGATATTATGAATGTTATTATTGACGTTTGGGAGTTGATATATGATATGGAAAAAGTAGCAGAAACAAAGGAAATGCCGCCCAATTTTCTCTAGCTTTAGTAAGCACGTTCATTTAATCGATTAGCTAATGTTAATGTGAATTCTCTTGAAGGTAGAAACGTGAGCATTGAAGGAGAACAATCAAGCGATGGAATTATTGAACGAAAGAGGTATGTAAGGCTAGTCCCTTCTTTCTAAGGCATGACTCCTATGGCATGAATCCTCCTATCTTTCTATGATTTTCCTACATATCGAAAATTATGAGTCTACGATTATAAAGAGCTTCATACAAGATAAAGAAAAGAGATATGTTACGAGCATGACAATATTGATGATGAATCTAAGTCTAGAAGTCCTCAATATCATGATATGACAGTCCTACGAAGCTAATGATCCATATAGGATTCCTATGATATTATTTTCGCTACTTCTCCATGACTTTCTTCCATTCCGGGAACTATAAGTTAAAGTTGATAAAGAGCTTCTTATGAGATAAAGTGTTACATCCAACATTTTTGCTTATTCGAAAAATTCAAGGTAAATTGACTTGTAATGAATAAGGCCACAATTGGACCTTACTCGGTATGAATGTGTAGGTTATGAATACAATGGTGTGGAATTACGAAAGGTGGCCAAGGGCAAAATGGGAATTTTGGAAACTTGCCTCATGAATTACAATATGTAGCCAACTAGTTGGACTCAAAAAAAAAATAAGAAAACAAGGCCCAAAGAGGGAAGGCCCAACCGGCCAACAGAGAAGTCCAAGCCCATGGACTAATTAATTTCCATGTGGAATGAATTGTGGAAGTTGGAGAAACATAGGTTGTAGCCGTGTGGTGTTGTGTGGTGATGGAATATGAATTTAATCTTGTTAATATGTTAAGTGTGTTATGGTGAAATGAATGGAAAAAAAATAGTCTTTGTTGTCATGGAAAAATGGTTACTAAGTTGTTGAAGGAAATTATGCAACCTTGTTATAGCTTATGTAAAAATGGAAATGGAAGTGTTAAGAGGCAAATTATGAGTAATGTTGATGAATTTGGAAGATGGAATTGTATAATGAAGTTGTATGTTGAAGGTTAGGAGAATTGGATAAATTGTGGCTTTGATGGAAAGTTTGTAAGTTTGCATATCTTATGTATATCTTGTGAGAATGGTATGATATGCCTCCAAATCGTGTTGTAATGAATTTGATGGGTAATGAACATCAAAATAATAAGTTTGGTTTGGAAGTGTAAGGTCGGAACGGAAAATGTTAAGTTATGACGGAAAGTTGGCAAATTGTGCCTTATTATGTATTTTGAGCTACTTGTCGTTATTATGAATATTGTTGTTAGGTTGTGTTGATTGTTTGGCTGTGTTTAACTTTTGGGGATGTCATATATACAGAGGAAATGCTGCCGAAATTTCGGTAGGCAAGTATGTGTTAAGTTTGGACTATTGAAAAGTTGAAACTAACAAATGGTAAACTTGACCATTTCTAGATTTTGGACGAAATTGAAGTCGACGCCAAGCGAGCGTAAGGCGCTATCGAGGTATGTGAAGCATTTCCCTTTGTTCCTAGGCATGTTCTGGATGTGATAGGCTCGGCCGCGAGCCTTAAGTACGACTCCGTTCCCCGGAATTCGAGACGGAAAACCGCTCCAATTCCTTCAATCCAATTGAAGCTATTTTCTTACAATTGCCTTTAAAATGAATTTTTGTATGAAACTTCCCTAAACGGAGTCGGAACACTTCCAAACGATTACGGATGACCTCATAAGGTCTATTGTCGGTAAATTACATATGTTGCCACGAGTTGGTCTGAGGCGGGCCCACAAGGCCCGATATCTTCTGTAATACTTTAAATACTTCCATTTTGTCCGATTTTCTAAGAAAACAATTGAACCATTATTTTGATTATGATACAACTATTTTTATGAAATTCTTACAAAATGACTTCTGAACATCTGAGAATTCGATTCTGATAACGATCTGTCGTGCCTTCCCAAGTAGAATGTAGGCGCGTACTATGCATACTATCTGGATACTCTGATTTTTGCTCGCCATTTGGCACCCTTCAGTCTGATTGAGTCGGTATGTGAGTCTGTATGTATGTGGTTTCTCATGGATCTGTTCGTGGCTGTCTCAATGCATTCCTTCACTGCGTCCCGGGCCAGGTTCTGTTATCGTGCATATTCCTCTACATTGTTCACCGCGTCCCTCGGTGTGCGGGCCGAGATCTGTTATATCTGTATGATTATGATATATTGATCTGTGTATGGGGATGGCGACCAGGATGGCATCTGATCTGATCTGATCTGATCTGATTCTGTCTATCCACCGCGTCCCATACTAAGAGGGCCGGGTTCTGTTACCGCGCCCCCAGACAGGGTCGGAATCTATATGTCTGTATGCATGTGCCATCAGTATCTATATAAGCACATGCCTCTGTATGATTCTGTATGATTCTGTATGGTTCAGTATGACTCTGCACTACTCTGCATGCATAATTCTGTCTGTCCGTCTGAATTACGACTATGTCTGTATGTCCGTATGGCTTCTGATTCTATATGTCCGTATGGATTCTGATTCTGTATGTCCGTATGGATGCTGATTCTGTATGTCCGTATGGATTCTGATTCTGCTCGTCTGTCCGGATTATGATTCCGTCGGTCTGTCCGAACCATGATTCTGTTTATCTGTATGGACCATGATTCTGTATGTCTGTCTGGATCCTGACTCTGCCCGTCTGTCTGATGTATGGTTCTGTCCGTTATATTTCTGTGACTCCGGTTCGGACTATGATTGTATCTGTTATGTTTCTGCTTTACATACTCGGTACATTTTTCGTACTGACCCCCGTTCTTCGGGGGCTGCGCTACATGCCCGCAGGTACAGACGCACCAGGTGATACGCCGCCAGCGTAGGTTTCTGACTCTGCTGTTTGAAGAGCTCCTTTGATCCGGAGCGTACACTTTTGGTATATATCTTCTGTTTTCCGCATATCCTGTATGTATGGAAATTCTGGGTACGGTGGGGCCCTGTCCCATCATATGATTTTGTATGTCTGTAGAGGCCTGTAGATAGATGTGTGGGTTACGGGTTTCGTCTGTATGTTAGCCTTATCGGCTTATCTGTAAATGTCTGCATATCCAGGTATATATATATATATGTTTGCGCGCGTGTCGTATCTGTATCGGCCTACTTCTGTAACATCTGTTTGAAAAAACAAAAAATCTGTATGATACGAAATTCGGTCAGGTAGGTATGTACGGGTACCCAGTTAGGGTACCAGTCGCGGCCCACGGGGTTGGGTCGTAACAGAAGTGGTATCAGAGCGGTTAGTCCTCGGTATGTCTACAGGCCGTGTCTAGTAGAGTCTTGTTTATCGGTGTGTTGTGCACCACATCTATAAACAGGAGGCTACAGGGCATCTAGGATGTTACCCTTCTTTGAATCTTAGATCGTGCGATAGAACTGTATTAGTAGGATGATCCCCTCCCGACGATTTGTTATGTTTTCAGCGATGCCTCCGAAGAAGGCAACAGCTGCCCAGAAGGGCAAAGCGGGGGTCAAGGTAGGAGAAACCAGCCGGGCCTAGAGAGTTACCAGGGCCAGTGCGCGGTTAGCGCGTGAGGATGAGCCCCTGTCAGCCGGCTCTGTTACACCGCCCTTATCAGAGGAGATTGGAGCAGCAGCAGCTGCTGATCAGAGGGCGGCTCCACCGCGAGCTCCCGGAGTTCCAGTGCCCGAGCCTCCAGCTCCACAGCCAGGGGCGGAGGACAGGGTCATGCGAGATGCGGTTCAGTTATTGACCACACTAATGACAGAGCAGGTTCGCAGGCATGGATTTGGGGGTGGTCGTGCGGACAGATATGAAAGCTCCAGGGCTCGTGAGTTTTTGACATGTAATCCTCCAGAATTCTCCGGGACAAACCCCGAAGAGGACCCCCAGGAGTTCATTAGAAAGATGGAGAGTACGATACGGTTGATTAAGGCTTCGCCGACTGAGTCCGTCGAGTTGGCTTCGTATCGGTTATAGGAGGTAGCGGCGAACTGGTATGAGTCCTGGCAGCTATCCAGGGGTGACGATGCTCCCCCAGCAGTATGGGCCGAGTTTACTAAGGCCTTTCTTGTTCATTTTCTACCTCCAGAGCTGCGGAGAGCTAGGGTTGATCGATTCTTGAACTTGAGACAGAACGGTAGAAGTGTTCGAGAGTATAGCCTAGAGTTTGACTCACTGGCTAGGTATGCACCCGCTATAGTAGCTGAGATGGCCGACAGGGTGTACCGGTACGTGATGGGGCTGGACCCTTATTTGATTGATAGTTGTTTGGCGGTGGCTTCTCAGCCAGGGATGCATATCGCCCGGGTACAGGCGCACACCCAGGGTGTGGAGGACCGACGTAGGGAACGTCGGCCTGATAGGGGTCACGACAGGAGCCGGCATAAGAGAGCCAGAGCGGCCGGGTATTCAGGGGGATTTCAGAGCGAGTTTTCTCAGTGGCAGGGTAACAGGTATTCATCCCAGCCAGCACGCAGTATGCCCCCACAGTTCTCAGGACAGAGCTCCAGAGTTCCAGGCTCACAGGTGAGCAGAGGTCCCGGTCAATCGAGGCCACCCATACCCCTATGTTCCTACTGTGAGAGACCCCACCCGGGGGAGTGTTATCGCGCTACGGGCGCTTGTTATTTTTGTGGTAGCCTAGATCATCGTGTCAGAGAGTGCCCGCATAAGGGTGGTTCAGGTTCAGTCCAGCCTGCTGGGTCAGTTGCTGGCTCATCTTCTCCTTCGGCAGCCATACGCCCCACGGGGCGAGGAGCACCAGCGCCAGCGAGTCGTGGCAGAGGTCGTGGTGCAGCTTCTGGTTACAGCGGTCCTTCGAACCGCGTATTTGCATTGACCGGCCGGCAGGACCCAGGAGCGTCTTCAAGCGCACACCCAGGTATGTTAGTGATCCTTTCTTGAGGGATATGTGTATGAATCGGTCTATACTTTATCATATTATGTGATTTACTTCTTCTGGGTATTAATAAGAGCAAGGTAATTGTTAACCTGATAGACATTGAGAATTCGAAAGGGCGATATGGAAAATGTATGGTTTAGCCCGGGGTGGGACCCACTATGAGAATTTCCCGAAAATTTATTAAGACCCCGATCTGCCCTAAATTACGTGACGAAGGTCGTGCGGGGCAATCGACGAAATTATATTAGCCCTAACGCGTCAAAATGCATGAAAGTTTCGAGGTTAAGCGTGCTCAAGCCAGAGCAATTCTGGGATGGGTGACCCCCCTGGGAAGTAATGCAAAGTTTTGCACAAGTGTAAGTATGATAGATATAAATGAAAATTTGGGGTAATCTAAGGGAAAAGAGAATGTGTGGAGAAATTAGTGCCCTTACAGGAGCCGCACAGACCGACGCGGACTAAATGGGCGAAGATAGAAAGCGCAATACCGCTCGGAAATTGAGCAGATTCGAATAACAGTCGGAGACGCTCGCCAGTAAGATAATAGTAAATGTATCTGTATGTGTGTATGTGTGTGTATGATTTTTGTCTGGTGCCCATATGGATCAAGAGCCAAGTCCCGGCGACTAGTATTGTGATAGACGGATGGTTTTACTAAACCAAATACATGAAGCGAAGCGGGGACGACGATCTGAATGTTGTCAAGGGATAGAAAAGCCCCGGTTACATTATAATTTAGTCTGGTATGACGATGTCTGAAAAAGAAAATGAGTATGGATGGTAGGAAGGATGAAAGATAAGAAGTGTGAATAAGCGGAATCTCTGGAAGAGTCGATAAGCGACATACAAGACGATTCGTACGACCACTTGGCGAAAAAGTTTACAAATAAAGGGAAAATTTCATAAATCACTGGAGCCTTAATAGGAGTGATCTGATTCTAATTCAGATTCTATCTGTTATACTTCTGCACTCCCGATTCTGATAAGGCTCTGCCTATTACGCCTCTGTATTTCTGGACTCGATTATGTTCCCATCTGATAAATCTTTGTACATCCGATTCTGAATCTGTTTCTAGTTGACATACTTCTGTATGATTAACTCTGATTGCGAATCTGTCTGACACACCTCTGTATGTCTGACTCTGGATATGAATCCGTCTGATATGCCTCTGTACATCTAATTTTGATCACGCGTCTGTCTGATACATCTCCGTATGACTGATTCTAATTACGACTCTGTCTGACACATTTCTGTCTGTCTGACTTTGATCACGACTCTGTATGATACATTTCTGTACGTCTGCTTCTGATTTCGAACCTGTCTGATACCTCTCTGTACGTCTGACTCCGATCTCAGATTTGTCTGACATACTTCCGTACCTCTGATTTTGCCTATGAATCCGTCCGCCATAGTTTAGTACGCCTGCCTCCGATTACGAATCCGTCCGATATGCTTCTACGCGTCCGGTCCTAGTTCTGAATCTGCTGGTATGAAGTGTCTGGTATGAAGGGGGATTACGATAATGTGGTAGGGAACTCAGCAGTGTAATAAGAAATGATATTGACTATGATGTCTGGAAAAGCGTTCGTCTGTTACGAGAAAATAGTTTATGGTCCGACAATTATGTGGGGTATGAGAAAGTATATCATGAAGGCATTTGAATCAGTGATGTGAAGAATTACCCCATCATGGTGGTGAAGAAGCCATGTCGGAAAGTCCACGAAGGACAATTATAAAGAGAACCCTCCCGAAGTAGTATGGCGCCCCATAAGGTCAATTTAACATTCGAGGACGAATGTTTTAAAGGGGGGGAGGATGTTACATCCGACATTTTTGCTTATTCGAAAAATTCAAGGTAAATTGACTTGTAATGAATAAGGCCACAATTGGACCTTACTCGGTATGAATGTGTAGGTTATGAATACAATGGTGTGGAATTACGAAAGGTGGCCAAGGGCAAAATGGGAATTTCGGAAACTTGCCTCATGAATTACAATATGTAGCCAACTAGTTGGACTAAAAAAAAAATAAGAAAACAAGGCCCAAAGAGGGAAGGCCCAACCGGCCAAGAGAGAAGTCCAAGCCCATGGACTAATTAATTTCCATGTGGAATTATAAGATCATAGTTATCCAAAGAAGGTTCAAGAAAAATGAAAAGAAATCAAGAATAAGAGAGAGAGAGAGGTTTCGGGTGAGGAAAGAAAAAGAAAGAAAAGAAAGAAAAAATTTCTTGGAGCAAATCCTTGGTTCAAAAAATTAAATTCTTGTGAGATTAGTACTAAGCTCAAGGCGCTCTACAAGTTGATATAAGTATTGTGGCAAGAAAGCAACCTTAACCCCAAGTGCAGAAAGGTAAGAATTTTATGCTTTTGACATGTTATGAGAGGTGTATGTATGTTGTAGTAAGTTGAAATGAATGAAAAACATGAAAATTTTGTGTGTTGTGGTTGTATGTATGTTGGCCGAATATATGCATATATATTGCATGATTATGGTGACTTGAATTCATGTTGAAATTTAGTTGTAGTTTGGTAGAAATTGTATTAGAAATGAAAGTGGAATGAATTGTGGAAGTTGGAGAAACATAGGTTGTAGCCGTGTGGTGTTGTGTGGTGATGGAATATGAATTTAATCTTGTTAATATGTTAAGTGTGTTATGGTGAAATGAATGGAAAAAAAATAGTCTTTGTTGTCATGGAAAAATGGTTACTAAGTTGTTGAAGGAAATTATGCAACCTTGGTATAGCTTATGTAAAAATGGAAATGGAAGTGTTAAGAGGCAAATTATGAGTAATGTTGATGAATTTGGAAGATGGAATTGTATAATGAACTTGTATGTTGAAGGTTAGGAGAATTGGATAAATTGTGGCTTTGATGGAAAGTTTGTAAGTTTGCATATCTTACGTATATCTTGTGAGAATGGTATGATATGCCTCCAAATCGTGTTGTAATGAATTTGATGGGTAATGAACATCAAAATAATAAGTTTGGTTTGGAAGTGTAAGGTCGGAACGGAAAATGTTAAGTTATGACGAAAAGTTGGCAAATTGTGCCTTATTATGTATTTTGAGCTACTTGTCGTTATTATGAATATTGTTGTTGGGTTGTGTTGATTGTTTGGCTATGTTTAACTTTTGGGGATGTCATATATACAGAGGAAATGCTGCCGAAATTTCGGTAGGCAAGTATGTGTTAAGTTTGGACTATTGAAAAGTTGAAACTAACAAATGGTAAACTTGACCATTTCTAGATTTTGGACGAAATTGAAGTCGACGCCAAGTGAGCGTAAGGCGCTATCGAGGTATGTGAAGCATTTCCCTTTGTTCCTAGGCATGTTCTGGATGTGATAGGCTCAGCCGCGAGCCTTAAGTACGACTCCGTTCCCCGGAATTCGAGACGGAAAACCGCTCCAATTCCTTCAATCCAATTGAAGCTATTTTCTTACAATTGCCTTTAAAATGAATTTTTGTATGAAACTTCCCTAAACGGAGTCGGAACACTTCCAAACGATTACGGATGACCTCATAAGGTCTATTGTCGGTAAATTACATATGTTGCCTCGAGTTGGTCTGAGGCGGGCCCACAAGGCCCGATATCTTCTGTAATACTTTAAATACTTCCATTTTGCCCGATTTTCTCAGAAAACAATTGAACCATTATTTTGATTATGATACAACTATTTTTATGAAATGCTTACAAAATGACTTCTGAACATCTGAGAATTCGATTCTGATAACAATCTGTCGTGCCTTCCCAAGTAGAATGTAGGCGCGTACTATGCATACTATTTGGATACTCTGATTTTGGCTCGCCATTTGGCACCCTTCAGTCTGATTGAGTCGGTATGTGAGTCTGTATGTATGTTGTTTCTCATGGATCTGTTCGTGGCTGTCTCAATGCATTCCTTCGCTGCGTCCCGGGCCAGGTTCTGTTATCGTGCATATTCCTCTGCATTGTTCACCGCGTCCCTCGGTGTGCGAGCCGGGATCTGTTGTATCTGTATGATTATGATATATTGATCTGTGTATGGGGATGGCGGCCAGGATGGCATCTGATATGATCTGATCTGATCTGATTCTGTCTGTCCACCGCGTCCCGTACTAAGAGGGTCGGGTTCTGTTACCGCGCCCCCAGACAGGGCCGGAATCTGTATGTCTGTATGCATGTGCCATCAGTATCTATATAAGCACATGCCTCTATATGATTCTGTATGATTCTGTATGGTTCAGTATGACTCTGCACTACTCTGCATGCATAATTCTGTCTGTCCGTCTGAATTACGACTATGTCTGTTTGTCCGTATGGCTTCTGATTCTGTATGTCCGTATGGATTCTGATTCTGTATGTCCGTATGGATTCTGATTCTGTATGTCCGTATGGATTCTGATTCTGCTCGTCTGTCCGGATTATGATTCTGTCGGTCTGTCCGAACCATGATTCTGTTTATCTGTATGGACCATGATTCTGTATGTCTGTCTGGATCCTGACTCTGCCCGTCTGTCTGATGTATGGTTCTGTCCGTTATATTTCTGTGACTCCGGTTCGGACTATGATTGTATTTTTTATGTTTCTGCTTTACATACTCGGTACATTTTTCGTATTGACCCTCGTTCTTCGGGGGCTGCGCTACATGCCCGCAGGTACAGACGCACCAGGTGATACGCCACAAGCGTAGGTTTCTGACTCTGCTGTTTGAAGATCTCCTTTGATCCGGAGCGTACACTTTTGGTATATATCTTCTGTTTTCTGCATATCCTGTATGTATGGAAATTCTGGGTACGGCGGGGCCCTGTCCCGTCATACGATTCTGTATGTCTGTAGAGGCCTGTAGATAGATGTGTGGGTTACGGGTTTCGTCTGTATGTTAGCCTTATCGGCTTATCTGTAAATGTCTGCATGTCCAGGTATGTAAATATATATATGTTTGCGCGCGTGCCGTATCTATATCGGCCTACTTCTGTAACATCTGTTTGAAAAAAAAAATCTGTATGATACGAAATTCGGTCAGGTAGCTATGTACGGGTACCCAGTTAGGGTACCAGTCGCGGCCCACGGGGTTGGGTCGTGACATAAAGATGAGAAATATATCGTGAATACGATAATAATGATGATAAGTTTAAGCCTAGAGATTCTAAAGCAAGATATGATGTCTATGAAGTTAATGATCCTATTTACGATCCCTTGATGTTGTTCATGGTGTACACTCGCCTTAAAATGTTAGTTCCTTCAAGGTGAGATATGATGAATATGATCACCCTATAGTGTAATCGGGGGTTCTCGACCTTATGTCACCCCGATATTGTTATAGATTGTCTATAAGATCTAATGCATGTCCTATGAGCAATGTTCCGAAAAATTACGAGTCTATGTTCATAGGGGGTTTCATATGAGATAAAGGTAACTGATATGTTACGAGCACGACGACAATAATAGTGATAATGATAACGATGACGATGTTAATAGTGATAATGATAAAGATGACGATGTTAATAGTGATAATGATAATGATGAAGACGATAATGGTGATAATGATAATGATGACAGTGATAATAGTGATGACGATAAAGATGATGGTGATTCAATAATAGAAATCGGGAGTTTATAGACTTTGTGTCACCCCGATAGTGTCGAAATGTTTCTCTCGGATACATGTGTATGTTATAAAAGTATGAATGCTATGTTGTGACACTGAGCCTATGTGGCCGGGTATTATATCTATTACGCGCACCGCTGCAGTTGGGTATGTATACCACTGAGCCTTGGTAGGGCCAGGTACGAATAACACTGATCCTTGGTAGGGCCAGGTACTCATAACACCAAGCTTTATTATACCTGGGTACGTAAGACATCGAACCCATATGGTCGGGTATGATACTACTATGTATTCAAATGTATGAAAAGCCCGAAGGGCATGTATGTGATATTATCGAGCCACTACGTGGCCGAATACGGATAATGTTTAATGTGTATGAGCAGATACGGTACTATGATATATATGATATGATGATGTATGCGCTATAATGATACTTGTACTATGATTATGTATGATATAGGCATGAAAGGTATCCACCCTTAAAAGTTACGCAGGTTATATCTTTATCTTATGTCTTATGATGATCTCTATTATGTTCATTTCATTCATGCTTTACTTACTCAGTACAATATTTGTACTGACGTCCATTTTCTTTGGACGTTGTGTTCATGCCTACAGGTAGACAGGGAGGCGACCTAGATTTATAGAAGCCGATATGCAGACTTTTGAGAGCACTCCATTATTTCCGGAGGTGCCATTGATTTACTATTTTGTGCACATATATGTTTTGGCCGCGAAGGGGTCCTGTCTCGTCCATATGTCTAGTACTCTATTAGAGGCTCATAGATGCGTATGTGTGGGTAGCATGGTCTCACGATGTCCTTATTGTATGTATATTATTTTCATAGCCGAAGGGCTTATGTATATAAAGGTAATTATGTTCAAAGTGAAAAATGATTTTCCCTATGATTATGAGCACAAGAATAATGAATGAACGCTTGATGTGTACGATGGGTAATGGTACGAGCGCTGCTCGGTGGTTAGCCCGGGGTACCCGTCATGGCCCTTAGTCGGGTCGTGACAAAAGTGGAATCAGAGCAGTTCAGTCCTAGGAAGTGTCTGTGTCTAGTAGAGTCTTGTTTATGGTGTGTTGCGTGCCACATCTATAAACAGGAGGCTACAGGTCATTTCGGATGGTTACTCTTTTTTTATCTCTAAGATCGTGCGATAGAGCTAAGCCATAGGAAATGAGATTCCTTATACTAACCCTTGATTGCAATAGAAGAACGGTATTGACAAAAGAAAGTGATTGAAGACATTGAAAGTTATGGAGGTAAGCCCCTTCGTTGAGGCTACGTTATCGGAATATGTATTTATGTGAATATGGATTGGTTGTCATAGAGGTAAGTTGGTGTAAGTACAATAGAGGAATTGACTACAGGTATCTCTTAATGATAAGTTCAGTTATAAATTTGTGATTTAAACAAATTGAATGAATCAGAACAAAGGTAAGCGACGGTATAAAAGATGTGTGTCGAGTAAGGTAAGAATATTGAGGTATAATTGAAATGTAAAGCTGAAGGATGAAAAGGAAAGTAAATAGGAAGGGATAACAGGGCAGATCGCTAAAGGATTAGGTACATCTCGAAGTGTGATATATGAGGTAAGTTTCGACATCTTTGTGCTTTTTCTTAATAGTAGGAGCCCTGTGTGGTTGAGATATGTCGTACATATATATTGGCCCTGTAAGGCATTGCTGGTATTTGCTGCGTGCAGGATTTGGGATAGTAAGAAATATAGAGGAAACTCCGCCAAAATTTTCCTAGAATCTGATGGAGATAAGATATAAGCTTGTAATATGTCCTAACGGGAAAAGATGTTGTGCAAAAAGTAATGGCAGGACGAGATTAAGTTCGGACCATCATTGACGATTACAAGAGACGAGCTAAATATTGTTGAATTGACAGTAACTGTGAGTGTAAGATACGGCAAGTCTATTAGCAAATAGAATAATAACAAGACTGAGATAGTGGTACGAAGTACGAAGGGGTATAACGAATGAAGATACCTTGATAAGATGACTTATAGGGTAAGTGTGATAGGGCTGATTAGAAAGAGTAACCGGTTGAGTATTCTTACTTCGCAAGGTTTATTCTATTTTACGAGCAGGCTTGCGAACGAGGTAAAGAAGTGGCACTCTATAGCGTTGATTATGATCAAGATATAATGAGAGTGTGGCAAGAACTGTAATACAATGTAAGTAAAGTATAGTGAGGAAACGACTCAAGATATGACCTGTTCTATATGAATAAAGAATGAATGCAAATGTGAAACCAGCAAGCGAGCCATGAGGCAGTAGGTAAGAAAGCTTATAAGTCCTTGTTAGAAAAATCCAGCATAGAGGTCTCACAATGACAGAAATGATAGCAAGCAAACTTGAAAAAGGAATCAGAGAAATGTGATATGGCAAAATAGTAGTAGTTTGTGATTTGTATAATCAAGAGCATGAGTGATATCTTTAGCTGGAGGTAAAATACCAAGACTACAGAACGACGAATAACGAAATAGGACGATTATTAGGAAAAGGATCAACACAATAAGGATGAGAGGGGATGATCAGAACGAACAGAATACGTTTTGGAAGCGAAGAATGGATGGTACAAAGGTATTATATTCTAAAGGACAAAGCGGTACTAAGTTAAGAGTAGGGTTCCTCATCTGAAGAATAAAGGATTGATTATAAAACGGGAGGAAATAAGATAAATTGAGGAGGAAGGAATGTAAAGGAATAAGAATGGGAACAGAAAGAGAAGGAAAATGCGCCGCAAAGTACGCGCGCTTAGGAAGTAGTCGTGTTATGATTAAAGGAAGATGCATCTCCTAAGAATATCCTATACCAAGTTAGAATGAGTAAAGTATATGAAGTAATGAGTTAAAAAGAAAAAGTTGATCATGAGTTATGAGTTTACCGTACGACGATAAAGCGATAGAGTAAAGCTATCATCAACAACAAATACCATATGGTTATGATTGGTTTTGAAATCAATGTTGAGTGCAACACAAGAGTAAAAGAGTATGAGGCATAAGGGGTATTAATTGCGCACGAGACTTAGGACCTAGAAAATAAAGATGACGTTATAAGTGAAACTTTGAGTACCGAAGAAGAGGGCAAGTAACATTGCATGGATGGTATGGATAACTACACATACTACTATTGTGAGCATCCCTATGGGGCAATAATTGGAGCGGATTTAGACATTGACTCATAACTACCAGATGAGCTAAGTAAAATACATTCTTGTTCGGATTGCTATGTCGGTTGTATTACTTGATTACAAAACTGCAAGATGAGTATGTTAAGACTTCACACATGAATTATCGTAGCTATAAATTATGGGAAACGACATGAATAAGATGTAGTATAGTAAGGGATATATGAATCCAAGATTTGAAGGTGAGGCAACGGATTTGAGAATGGTACAAGTAAAACCCTTAAAGGGGGGAAGCGAGTAAAGAGAATACAAGTGTAGAGATTGAAACGATGGACCCTAAGATGTGATTGATATAGACTCTAAAACAAAGAGTGAGAGTTACATAGAAATGATTCTAATAACTAGTAAATAAACGAACACGAATCGAGCAGGCATCTGAGACTGTACTGGAAATCATTTGCGAAAACCACCGAGCCTTCAAGGTCGGGTATGCTATGGATATGAATATGGACACGAATATGTATACGGATATGGATACATGTATATGTATAGATGTGTATTTACACGAATCACGCAAAAATGATTATGTAACCTGCAAGTATTTATACGTCACCAATGAAACCAAGTGGGTACTTAAAAAGAGGAGTAAGGGGTAAACAAGAATAGTGTGGTCATGATACTTTGGGTCAGTTGATGGAAAATATATGATGAATTGAGTTGAAATGTTGAGTTGGGATTATCATTAAGGATAAATAGGATAATTACTCGGAATATGATATAAGTACATGCTATATGCTTCCTACGGTATCCCTGGGGGTGTGACAACTTACGAATGCAATAAGATCGCTGAATGAAGAGGGGCACGACATGATAGATGAGTCCTTGTTAGAATTGATTCATTATAAGATCATCATAACCAGTATACTTATACAGGGTCGGTTCAATATTCGAGGACGAATGTTCCCAAGGGGGGAAGAATGTTACACCTCAAAATATTTTACGTTCATGCACAGTGAATAGTCTGACAAAGGGCACGACGTATACGATGTTTTGATAAGTAAGAAATAACATTGATGATTCCAAGTGAGATTTCAAAGACATCTAAGGTAAGAGACGGAAGTTGTTAAGGAAAGCAAGGTATAGGTGGTGTGTCGGGCAAACTTTTGTGTATCGAATTAATGATGGTTTAACGATGTTTTGGAGAAGAGTTATAACGATCCTTAGATTGGTAATGAAGTGTTAAACAAGTGTCAAGAAGGTTCCATAAGGATTGAAGATCAAACGAACGTCGAAAAACGATTTCAGAGAAATGGGGTTATATGACTGCTTATATGGTTCGTATAAGATTATGGTTCGTATAAGATTATACGGTCCGTATAATTGTCTGTATAACACACAACAGAAATGTTGTTTCCCTGATGGTGAACCACAGACACTTATACGGACCGTACAATGTTATACGGACCGTATAAGTGGTCCGTATAATGCCCAACGGACTGATTAAGTTGCGAGTATAAATACATGTTCCCACTTTTATTTTCTCATTCTTTCCACTTCTCCATCTCTCTCAAGACTTCTAGAGGGTTCTAAATATTTCGTCAACACAAATTCAAGACAAATCAAAGGTTCATATCATAAATCCAAGAGAATCAAGTGCAAAAAACTCATTAGGGTTCATCCAAGACAAGAAATCTCATTGGAAGTGGAACTAGGGTTGTGCTCAAGTGAAGTGTTTCCTCTCAAATCTCATTCCCACACTATCAAAGGTAAGTTTTATGATCATTCCATGTTGTTTAAAGTATTGAGGGGTTAAAAGACTAGGATTATGGAAGAAGATGGAAAATGGGTTACAAAATATGAGATTAGTGGCAATTGGAAGTAGTAGATTAATATGAATCATGATTCTTGATATGTTGTGACTGTAATTATGTTATGAGTGATGTTAAGAGAATGAGAGAAACATTAGATGAGAATGAATGTAATGTTGTATTATGATCATGATTATGGATGACCTTGAGAGGAAATTTTGGGGATTGGATAATGATGAATTTGACGAAAGTTATTGATGATGATTTTATGAATGTTATTATTCACGTTTGGGAGTTGATATATGATATGGAGAAAGTAGTAGAAACAAAGGAAATGCCGCCCAATTTTCTCTAGCTTTAGCAAGCACGTTCATATAATCGATTAGCTAATGTTAATGTGAATTCTCTTGAAGGTAGAAACGTGAGCATTGAAGGAGAACAATCAAGCGATGGAATTGTTGAATGAAAGAGGTATGTAAGGCTAGCCCCTTCTTTCTAAGGCATGACTCCTATGGCATGAATCCTCCTATCTTTCCATGATTTTCCTACATATCGAAAATTATAAGTCTACGATTATAAAGAGCTTTATACAAGATAAAGAAAAGAGATATGTTACGATCATGATAATACTGATGATGAATCTAAGTCTAGAAGTCCTCAAGCTCATGATATGACATTCCTACGAAGCTAATGATCCTTATAGGATTCCTATGATATTATTTTCACTACTTCTCCATGACTTTCTTCCATTCCGGGAACTATGAGTTAAAGTTGATAAAGAGCTTCTTATGAGATAAAGATGAGAAATATATCATGAATACGATAATAATGATGATAAGTTTAATCCTAGAGATTCTAAAGCAAGATATGATGTTTATGAAGTTAATGATCCTATTTACGATCCCTTGATGTTGTTCATGGTGTACACTCGCCTTAAAATGTTAGTTCCTTCAAGGTGAGATATGATGAATATGCTCACTCCATAGTGTAATCGGGGGTTCTCGACCTTATGTCACCCCGATATTGTTATAGATTGTCTATAAGCTCTAATGCATGTCCTATGAGCAATGTTCCGAAAAATTACGAGTCTATGTTCATAGGGGGTTTCATATGAGATAAAGGTAACTGATATGTTACGAGCACGACAACAATAATAGTGATAATGATAACAATGACGATGTTAATAATGATAATGATAACGATGACGATGTAAATAATGATAATGATAATGATGACGACGATAATGGTGATGATGATAATGACGACGATGATAATAGTGATGGCGATAAAGATGATGGTGATTCAATAATAGAAATCGGGAGTTTATAGACTTTGTGTCACCCCGATAGTGTCGAAATGTTTCTCTCGGATACATATGTATGTTATAGAAGTATGAATGCTATGTTGTGACACTAAGCCTGTTATATCCCGTATTTTGCACATTCGGATATTTTGAGATAATTGCGACAAGTTAAAGACAAGGCTATATTTTGATATTTTTTGGTATATAAGTTGGTTATGAAAATTTTGGTGTGGAAATATTAAGAATGGCTAGGGGTAAAAAGGGAAATTCGCAAAATGACTCATGGAAAAAAATGAGGAAGGCTAAGGGAAAATTTGGAAATTGGAAAATAATTTTTCAAAAAAAAAGGGGGGAGATTGGTCTTGAAATAAATGGGCTTGAAAAAAAAAAAAAGGGGGCCCAAGTGTGGCCGGCCAAGGCCCACTTGGGAACTTAATACAAGTAAATAAAAAGGGATGACCCATTACCATTTGTCATCTTCAATTCAAGAATATTCAAGAAAACTTAAGACCAAAAATAAGAAGGGCCATTCGGCCAAGAAAAAGAAAAGAATTTTTTTTTGAAGCCTTCAATCTTGATCCAAAAAATATTTTCTTCTAGTATTCCTACTAATTCAAAGGTCCTCTTTAACGTGGTATAATTTTTGAAGCAAGAAAACCTCTCTTTGTTGCAAGTCCATAATTCTAGACAAGAGGGAAATCAAGGGAAAAAGGTAAGATTTAATCTTCATTTATATGTTATGGATGGTTGTGTATGTTGTACTATGTAGAAATGGGTGAAATTCATGAAAATATGAATGTATGTTGTGGCCGTGTATATGTAGTGTGTGGCCGTGTATGTGTTGTATTGTGTAGGGATGATGAACAAATTTTATCTAGTATCTTGGTTGTTGTTGTAATGGAATCTATGATGAAAAGTAAAGTTTAATGATTCTAGTTGAAGTTGTAGTGATTGGAGAGTTGTTTTAGAAGTTAATGTGATTTGAATATAGTCTTCTTGTATTTATGGAAGATAATGTTGTTAGTGTGTGAATTGTTGGTATAATTCATGAATTTGAAAGGAGGAAATGTGTTGTTATTGTTCTTGTTGAATTTGGAAGGTTTCGGGTGGAGTGGAATATCGGTTGGATTATTTTGAATATTGTACGGATTGTTTGAAGCGTTCTTGAATATTGTTTGAATGGTTTCGGATTAGTACTTGAATATGTGAGCAAATATGAATTGAATATAAGTGAAACGCCGTTGAAGTTTGTAGAAAGAATGTTGCTAACGTTGGAATGCGTTTTGAATTGACTATTGGTATTGTTGTTGATAATTTGGCCGAGTTGAATTCTCGGATTTGTTGTTGTATTTTTGGCCGAGTTGAATTCTCGGGGTTGTTGTATTTACAGGGGAAATGTTGCCGAAATTTCTGTAAATAAAGTGTTGGTTTAGAATTAGACTCTTAAGTGATTATGGCTAATGTTTGGTCTGTACGAATATTGTTGTAGATTTTGCGAAGCCAAAGACTTAAGTTCGGATTAGCGTAGGAAGCGGGCAAGGTATGTAAGGCTCATCCTTTCTTTCTTTTGGCATGATCCTTATGAAACGAGCAGATGATGTATACGTATGATTTCAAAGAAACTCCTACTCTTAGAGCCACAAGGATGGCTAACGTTCTTGATTTTCATAAGTTATTTCATATGATTTTGATGCGTATCCATGATGTCCGAAGATCTATTTGATATGTTTCCGAATGGCATTTGAAAGATAATTGATATGACTAAAGTTTTGATTTGCTAATGCTAGCACGTTCGATTATTCCATTGAGTCTTTGATATATTTTTATACGTACATATGGTTCCAAAAGCTCTATTTGATTTGATCCGTAACGATATCCGAAAGGTACTTGATATGATTGTTGCTTTGATTTTCCAAAAATGGCTTCTGAGACGTTCGTAGAAGGTTCTGTACTTCAAACGATCATAACTTTCTTATACTAAATCGGATTGACCCGAAACTTGTTTCTGAGCCTTCAGGTGTCGGTAAGTATACTTGTTTATCGAGTCTTGATTTATGTGCATATGGTTTCGCACTATTCTGTTGGTGCAAGCCTCAGTAAGTCCTTCACTGCGCCCCGGGCCAGGTTCTGTTATCGTGCGCCTCCTCTGCCTGTTCACCGCGCCCCTGATTGGAGAGCCGGGATCTGTTATATGTACGTCTGTATATGATGATATGATGATATGGGAATGGCGGCCAGGATGGCATGTGATGATCCTATTCACCGCGTCTCTCCCCAGAGGGCCGGGATCTGTTAAATGCATATACAATATATGATTTTGACATGCATTGATGATTCTGTCCACCGCGTCCCTCACTAGAGGGCCGGGATCTGTTATATGTGTATATGATATACGATGTCAGCATACATGATGACCCTATTCACCGCGTCCCTCACTAGAGGGCCGGGATCTGTTATATGCATATATGATATATCATGTCAGCATACATGGTGATTCCATTCACCGCGCCCCTCACTAGAGGGCCGGGATTTGTTATATGTATATGTATATGATGACATAAGATGTCGGCACGCATGATCTGTGTTTGGAAAGTAAGTATTTTGGTACTCTGGATGATTTACTCATTTTCTGTACTTCTTCTGACATATGACATCGGTATGCATGATTTACGTTCGGAAAAGAAGCACCTTGGTATTCTGGCTAATGTACTTACTTTTTGTACCGTTGTTCCGGTTATGTTTCTGTTTTCTGTATTTCATGCCTTACATACTCAGTACATATTCCGTACTGACCCCCTTTCTTCGGGAGCTGCGTTTCATGCCCACAGGTACAGACGTTCGTTACGGTGATCCGTCAGCCTAGGACATCCGTTCTGCTGTTAGAAGTGCTCCCTTGATCCGGAGCCCATACTTTTGGTACAGAACCATTTGTTGTACATATTTATGTATGTGTGACTATTTAGGGGTACGGCGGGGCCCTGTCCCGTCATATGATTCTGTTGTCTTTGTTAGAGGCCTGTGGACATGTATGTGGGTCGTGGGTCGTATTTGTTCAGTGATGTTTATATGGTTTGTGTCCGGCTTTCCCCTACACTACGATAACCTGATCGGTTTATGTGTTATACTATAAGTAACGATTTAAATAACATATAGTGTCTTGTATGCACGAAATCCTTAATAAGTTAGACGCAAGTAGAATTTGGTTAGTAGGTATGTATGAATGCCCATCTCGGGCACAAGTCGTGGCCTACGGGGTTGGGTCGTGACAAAGCCTATATGGCCGGGTATGATATCTATTGCGCGCGCACCACTGTAGTTGGGTACGTATACCACTGAGCCTTGGTAGGGCCAGGTACGGACAACACTGAGCCTTGGTAGGGCCAGGTACAGACAAAACTGAGCCTTGGTAGGGCCAGGTACGCATAACACCAAGCTTTATTATAGTTGGGTACGTAAGACACCGAACCCATACGGTCGGGTATGATAGTACTATGTATTCAAATGTATGAAAAGCCCGGAGGACATGTATGTGATATTGTCGAGCCACTACGTGGCCGAATACGGATAATGTTTAATGTGTATGAGCAGATACGGTACTATGATATATATGATACGATGATGTATGCGCTATGATGATACATGTACTATGATTATGTATGACATAGGCATAAAAGGTATCCACCCTTAAAAGTTACGCAGGTTATATCTTCATCTTATGTCTTATGATTTCTCTATTATGTTCATTTCATTCATGCCTTACATACTCAATACAATATTACCGGTTACCGGTTACCAGTTTCACAAGTACAAGAGCAATGTTTTGTAGAATCTCGTGGAATGGTACGTAAACGTCCGTATACATCCACGGGAGGCTATAAGACATTTAGGAAGTTTCCATTCTTTCCTTCCTATCGTGCCACTTCGGAAGTTTGAATCCCTAATGTGCGTCCAATTGATATCTTGTTGATTCCCATTGGTATCTCGATAGGATGTTCTGATGTGGTGTGGTTTGTTCGTGTACGAAAAGAGATTCGATAAATTCCTAGCGTTGCGCAAAGTCTTGTGGGCATCAGAAAAATGCCCACTGATGCAGTTGTCACCGCAGTGGCTCCTCTATCCGCCATAGCAAGTCCGCCACAGCAGTATCGTGTTTGCTACAGCGGACTCCACAAAATACTTGCCTACCGCCATAACGTACGTCCCTTCGTGATAGCGGCACCGCTAGAGTGTGTACATGACCACTACAACGTGCCCTCAGATTTGTTTCCAATCCGACATAGCGAACAAACTTTAGCCATAGCGTTACCGCTGCAGTATCGTCCTCTACAGCGGAAACAACACCAGTAAACCCGTGAGTTCTGCCACAAATCTTTTGACCTGTTCAAACTATGAAAAATTCAAGACAGCAAATTCCAAAACACAGCCATCTGATAAACACAAGCCTAGCAAGGGAAAAAGTCATCAATCTTGCAAACAACCAAAAATAAATAAGAAAAAGCATGACAACCAAATTGTCTGAAAAATCCAAGGAAACCAAAACCAAATGAAGCGATTGTCTTAAAGCATAAATCCCTACAAGGGCAGCATCACAAAAAGGGATAGCCACCCCTACTCCTGCATCCTGCTCGTCTCCTTATCATCATCTGAACTGCCACCTCCTCCACCCTCGGTGCCATCCTCAGTCTCGTCCAAGAAGGAGTAGTGGTTCGAGTCATCTCTATCCTCAATTAGAAGCGTCGCATTCAGCTGCATCAACTTAAATAAGCCCTTGAAGGCCCTCCATACTCTAACCGCCAGCTTCCCTGGGATTTACCCCTCCTTCTCTCCTTATCTAGACCCTTTTGCAACTTGAGGAGACGATCCTCATAATCCATGGCCATTGTGGTGTAAACGGCCTAAAGAGTGTCCACCTGGGTCTTCATGTACTGATCCATCTCTTCCCGAGTACAATCACCAGATGCAGTACCAAACGGAGTGGCCCTAGAGGAAGGTACCGAGATCCCTGCAAGAAATTTCTTCATATCCTCCATCTGCGAGCCCAAAGACTCAAATGACCCCTAAATCGGTAAATCTCCAGTATCATCTCCCTGACTTGCACGAACCCCAGCGGTAGAATCCGTCCTCCTCTTCCTACTCTGAATGAGTGATCCATGACCCCTAACCTTCGACAGGTGGAACACAATATCTATATTAGCCTACTCATCCTCCCTTCTCAGTGGAACATTTGCCTTCTTACAGAAAGTGGTGATAACCGAAGGGAACATCAAACTCAGTCCTGTCTCACACACAAACTCCATCCACTCCTGGACTATATGGTGACCCACGTTCACTAAGATATCATCCAGAATAAAAGCAATCATAAGGGCCCGCACGTAAGTAATAGCAGTGGTATTGCCTGAAGGGCACACCCGTCGAGATATCAAGTTTAGCCACCTCCTCCCTCGGTCGTGAAGTAAGTATTGCTAATTCCGTTCATTTTGTTGACCCACTCCACTTTGCTCCTTTCCTCCTCTGCCACGAGTTTTGAAACCAACCAAGCCCCATTGCCCTCAACATCTTTTGCCTCCATCTCAATCACTGGGTAATTCTCCAGTTCATAGTCAACATTGACCACCTCGGGCCCAATCTTTACCGCAACACCCCGAATCATAATCTCCGGATCAGGAGAAGACCAATCCACCGTCTTCAGCATAGCGTAAAAATCCCTCACCAAAGTTTCATTTGCTTGACCGATATCCTCTACGAGTTTGCCCCACCTCATAGCATGCAACCTATTATAGAACTTCAGGGCACGTATATCCACCTTGTCCATATCAAAACCCCGCTCCGACAATAAGTTTTTTTTCATATGCCCAAGAAACGCTGGTAACTCCCAGTAGTCGAGAAGCGAACACTATCTGGAACATCCACGTATTGGGCCATGACTTTGAGAAAGGGATAACTGCAACAAGAACGAACTTTCGATCACAAATTCCGACAAGAACAGTTGACAATTTGACGTATATGAACCAAAGAACTTAGCAATAATGGCCCTGTATTCAATCGCATAAGTTTCTGCTAAAAATCTAAAAATTATGTGCAGCCTGCGCTGCAGTGATAGGAGTCACCACCATAGTGGGGCCGTGATAGCGAAGACAGTCCGCCATAGCGGACGAGCATGCCATAGCAAATGCCCCAGCGCTATCGTAGACCCGCCACAACGGTCGAAGACCACGCTACCGCGGTATAACCTTTTCCCTCCTTTGACCATGCCAGAGCACACGTGGTGCGCCATGGCGGAGCCGCACCAGTAGTATAGCTGACCACTACAGCGGGCTCGTCGTCCCCAGCAAGCCAACCTCGAATTTTCAAAAACAATTCCACCAAATATTTGGACTCGAAATCAAAGTATTGCCCATATATCGAGTCATATTCAATCATGCAAGTCTTCTAAACCCTATAAGAAGTGATTCTTAATAACAAAATAACCTCAAATCTCTAACTATTCAAAATCCCAAAAATTGAGAAAAACCTAACCCATGTTTCCATGTCTCGGGCCTCAAAATCAGTTGAATCTAAAAGTATTATGCGGTGATGGAACCATTTCGACGTTAAACAAGTTGCAAATTCGAGTTCTACACCCTTCCCCCCCCCCCCCCCCCCCATCAACTCAATACCCAACCCCAAATATTCAAATTCTTACTCAAAAATTCGCAAGATTTGAGCATGTTCAGTTCGATATTGTAGTGATAAACTTATTCTAGCATGATTATGAGTTATTACGTACCTTGAATGGAAGATTTGGAGAAGATTGCGCCTTGAAACTAAAACCTCCTTGCCAAAGATGTTCTTGCCCTTTTAGCGACTAGGTTTTGCTTGTGTTATAGTGGGTGTACTTGGATGGGAGTGGGATGAGTTTTACTTGTATGTGTAGAGGTGTGGGAAGGTTAGTAAAGGAGGAAAGGGGAGAGTTTTTTAGGTAGGGGGAAGGTAAAGTGAGGGGGAAAGGTGGAAGGCCACCTTTAGTAGGTGAAGAGCCCGACATCCACTACGGCAGATAAGTAACTGCGCTAGTGGATGCACTGCAGCGGCTAGGCCAACCGCCACAGGGTGCACCACATTTTTTATATATAGACCGCCACAGGAAACCTATAGGCCGAGCTAGCACACCCCATCTCGGCTACAGCAGTACCTACCCCCTGAATCTTTATTTGCGAGTGATTGCTTAATTTAGACACGATCCGGTTAAAATTAGAATGCCTCCTTAATCAATTTCCAGTAAATGGACCAATAAAATGTATCCTTACATGGACGCTTCCGATTTGAAGACCCTAAAGTTCATTTGTAGGAAGAGACTTGAGACGTTGGTTGGGTATTATGGTGTAATGTTATCAACCCCGTTATGTACTTCCCGTCCCATACCGTTCAAAGATGAATGGTTGTTTCATTGGTATCTGATGTAACCGTTACCAAAAGTTCCTAGAGATTCATGTCCCAAGACATCATTGATCAGTGCGAAGTTAGACCCGTCGGTGAATTTTCCTATTAAAATTAATCTGAAATCTAGTTAGAAAGAATTAAAATCATTTAGGGCTACTAGGGCCCAGTGATGCGCTGCAGCGGGCAGATATGATGCCATGGCGCGTCCACGCCAGCTATCCTCATACCGCTATAGCGGGTTTGTCTATTTTCCAAGAGCCGTACACAGAGGACTACCAAGAGCCGGACACAGCGGACTACGTTACCGCCATAGCGTGTCCGCCATAGCGGACAACGCAGAACCGACCTAGTATTTAAGTTTCATTACCGGATTTGACCCCATTTTTGTTAAAACCCTAAATCTCAGCCGCCACCTGGGGCATTTGGAGAGCAAATCTCATGGGTTCTTGAAGAAGGTAACCCTATACCCCTTTTATTTCATCTTCCCTTTTCATTTATTGTTCATTTACTAAGGTTCATCTTCTAGAGACAATAAAAATGGAGGTTTCCAAATTATTCTAAGTCTAGGTTGATAAAAGGGGATTCCTAAGCTTAAATTCTGGACATTCTTGGAAGGATCTTGTAAGTTCCTATTCTAGGAAGACTAACCAACCTCGAATTGCTAATCGTTCCCTATTTTGTAAATGGATTTCAACTTTAGTTCTTGAAATTGGGATTTTATAAGGGAAGGAATATTATTTATGACTTGGGTGATTTAGTTAACAATAAGACCCCAATTATTAGTCCATAAGAACCTAGAAAATCTAGTGCGAATAAAATTTCGATCTTTCCTTTGCAAACCCGAAGCTTTGTATAAATTCCTTGAACTTGACTCTGTTCTTTTGGGATTCTTTGACATTCCAAGGTCTTCCGTCGCGAGTCACGACTCAAAAATGTGAGAAAGAAGATCAACAGATGTTCATGGCACCAGCTTGGGCTCAAGATAGGTTACGGCTTACTTGAGTAGACTCCTATTAGTATTTCATAATTATACAATAGAAAGTGATGGAGAAAGCATGCCTATGTCTTCAGACAAGAAGTTGGGATTGTTATTCTAGGTTGGTATTTATTATTCAAGATTGTTGTGTGTATTATTTCGTCGGATTGCCTTGCTAGCTGTAGGTGTTGGTTGGTATTATTTTGTTGAGTTCTTTCCATTAAATATGTACTATTAGTGTTTCTTTCTTACCTTTGGGTTAGACGTCGGCTAGCTATTCATATGTGGCATGAGGATGTCACACCCCACCCTTGGTAAGGCGTGATTGGTACCCGGCACCTTACAGGAACTGAGCGAACCAACTTATAACTTACATCCTTCGTGTCTCAAATGGAAACAATAAGATCAAGAGGCCAAATATGAACATAATATCATGCATAAATAAGTGTACAATAGACCCATGAGGCCGACATTACTATTGTCACACTATGACTAAGTTGTACATAGGAACTGTCTGCAAAGCCTCTATGAACATGACTGAAGTATACAAGTCGGGACAGGGCCCCCGACGTACCCTTAACACAATTCATATATATAGACTCAGACTCGGCAATGTTTCAGGAAGAAGTGGAGCCACCACTCGAGACCAATACCTGAAAGCAGCCTACGATGAAAGATCCTCGTCTTGTCTATCTACACCTGCGGGCATGAACGCAGCGTCCACAAGAAGGGACGTCAGTACGAGCAATGTACTGAGTATGTAAGGCAAGAGTAGTAGTATGATATCAGGATGAAGATAACATAAGATAAGTAAGTAATTATACCTTGTACTCTTCTTAAGATCTCTGTCATATAAACTACTCGTTTACAGGAAAAACGTTTCATACATATCCATACACAACATACATACATATGTATTCACATTCACTTACTATACATACATCTGTCATATCTGTACTCGGCCCTTGCGAGACTCGATGTTATCTTGCCCGGCCATATAGGCGCTGTGTTATCTTGCCCGGCCATATAGGCGTGAAATTATCTTGCCCGGTCATGTAGGCGCGGTGTTATCTTGCCCGGCCATATAGGCGCGGTATTATCTTGCTCGGCCATATAGGCGTGGTGTTATCTTGCCCGGCCATTTAGGCGCGGCATTATCTTGCCCGGCCATATAGGCGCGGTGTTATCTTGCCCGGCCATATAGGCGCGGTGTTATCTTGCCCGGCCATATAGGAGCGGTGTTATCCCTAGCTGATCAGTGGGATGCAATGCATACATACATACACACATACATACACATAAAAATACATAAATGAAATCAATGTCATCATTAGCATTACCATCGTCACTATATCATTCCTAGAAGAATTAACCATCGTATGATGAAATCGATAATGTCATGGGAGTCTCGAGAATCATGAACTTAGGTAGCACTGAAAATAAAATCGTTATCTTTGCTATATCTCACCTCGAAGGAATGAATAACATGAGATGAGACCATCAACAATAAGTAATATCAAGAGATACACGGAATGGCTCAATAATCTCATAATTCTCTCAAATCATAGCTTCGGAGTTTCTAGAAGAGAATCATCATCGTCACAATGATCATAGAAAATTTTTCATTTAACGTCATAAGAAGCTTTATGAGTCACGAACTTTTAGCTTTTGAAAACAAGGAGGTTGTAGAAACATTTATGGAATCATAACATAGGAATCATGCCTTTGAAAGAAAGGGACGAGCCTTAACATACCTTTTTGGTCGCCTTAACTTTAACTACTCAACGCTTGTCCTCCCAGGCTCGTAAATCTATAATCAAGAAAATTTATACTACTGTTAGACTCACCTTTATAGCTTGTCTTAGTCTTTCAAATAAATCTTTCTAGAATCTGCCGAAATTTTGGCAGCATCTCTCCTATATTCCTTACCTCCTCCAAATACCAAAAAAACTCCCAAACAATACCAACAACATCAACAACCATATCAATACCAATATATTCCATAAAACATCCCACCCGATGTTTCTCCAACATTCAAACCAACCATATCAACATCCATAATACCATAATCAAAGAATTATATTCAATTAGTCTCAAATTAATCGAAAATTCTCTTTCAAACTCACCTCATGGCCATCAACTTTAATTCAACTCTTTATGATTTTTCTCCTATGATTCTTTCCTTTCCAAGAATTGCTAAACCTTTATATCATCTTAATCAGGTAAATAATAGCAAGAACATACCTTATAGTATAAGGACTTCACTTTATTCACCCTTTCCAAGATCAAGTTCAACACCACCTTAAGATGAAACAAGAACAATTATCTTCCATAAATTTTTCCTTGAGGTTTTGATGTCTCTTGATGATATGGAAATGTTTTGGAAGATTATGGAAAGTTAGGAAGGATTATGGAGAATTATGGAATGTTATAGA
The DNA here is from genome assembly GCF_019175385.1 of Lycium barbarum. NCBI lineage: Eukaryota > Viridiplantae > Streptophyta > Magnoliopsida > Solanales > Solanaceae > Lycium > Lycium barbarum. Next base: position 43,612,915 of record NC_083347.1, read on the forward strand.
AGATGATGGAATATTATGGAGAGTTATAGAACTCTCAAGAAGTATGAGAGGTGAGAAAAATGATGAAAAATAATGGGTTAGAGGGGTATTTATAAATGTGGTTCGGGCACTGTAGCAGGTCGGTACTGTAGCAGTTACTGTAACACGTGTTTCTGCTCGGTTAGCTGACTTGTAACGTCCATACTTCTCTACTCCGATGTCGTATCGATGAGCGGTTTGTTGCGTTGGAAACTAGACTCGACGAACTACATTTTAGGATTTTGGAACACCTTAAAAGTCTTAATATACTAGGAGATATACCCCTCCAAAGTTGACCCAAAATGCTATTCAAAGTTATGTCAACTTTTTTCCAAATTTTTAACAAATTTATTTTCTTCGATTTGCTTGATCCCGGAATCTTCCATAGCTTATTATATGAACTTAAACCCTCGTAACCATAATTTTGGCGCATATAATCTCATATATCCTTGAAGGTAACTCTAGTAATCGTACTTAGAACGTCCAACACTTATAAATTTTCACGTACGAAACTACGGGGTGTAACAGAGGATTTATTGGATAAACCATGTACACCTTCGGGTTGGAGTTTGGGTTGGAATACTCAGGTTGGTATTGTTGATTTATGGCTTGTCATCTTTCTATGTTCTTTTGGGTTGCTATCTTATGCGTTGCGACTTGCTGCCTCGTGAGTACCTCTAAAATTCATGCCTAGTGATTACTATAAGGTTAGGGGATGGTATGTGTTATTGGAGACTAGTTGGGAGGAAGGGAAAGTTATGATATTGATATTTTTGTTGTGATATGTGTCCATGTGTGGCACGAGCATTCATATACTCTTATGTTCATATATTGAGATCGGTTTGCGCGCTGTAACACTTACTTGGATCGGGTTGCACGTACCGCAACCCTGACATGGATCGGGTTGCACGTTTCGCAACACTGATTATTGAATCGGGCTGTGCGCCACAGCAGGTACATGGACTTAGCGGTCCCCCATGGGTCATGACTATCGGACGTAGATATCATCCACCGAGGCGTGTGTGTATATCATTGCATTGCATCTGCATTCATCTCATATTCTCATATCATTGATTTTGGGCTGATATTTATACTGTATGGATATTATGGGCTTGATAGGGGTTCTTGTGATTATACTTTAGGTTTATGGTGGATTATGGCAGGCAAGTCGACTTGGTGTTTGGCGCTAGAAATGACATTCTGGGTTATGTTGGAAGTGTGACCTTAAGTATATTCTCGCTGGATATTTCATTAGTAAGGTGTGGCGGTGGAAGTAGGATGGTAATAAAGGAAGTAGTAGTCGTACTTGAGCCTTAATTTGTGCATCATATTTGGGAGTGTTAGTGATTGACTTTAGTGTTGGGCTAATGATAAGTAGGGTTGAGATAGTGTTGATGTGTGGTATATTGTGAGAGAGGCTTATTATTCAGTTTGGCTAAGTCATGTTTGGACTTGTCCTACAATGGGTAGCCTTTTTGGGTAGATTCTTCCTTAGTGGGTATTCATAGAGTGGAATGATCTTGGAGATGGTTCAATTGGTTGTATTGTGGCCGTGTAAATGGTAGGATCCCCTTTCTTACAATTTCTTTATTTGACTAAATTGCGTCCTACCATACTTATATGTTATTATTTATTGTTAATATGATTTTCTAATCATTGTCGGCCTATGATGCTTACCAGTATGAGTGTTGTACTGATACTACTCTTGCTACACCCTTTTTGGGGGTGTAGGTCTATTTTAGGTTGAGCTCGTGGTTTATTACTTCTGAGGACTTGTCGGTGCTCTCTCGAAGGCTTTATTATCTCATTCGAACAGAGTTGTCTTATTTTACTTAATTTTGTTTGGTTCCAGTTATAACTTAGAAGCTCTTGTACTAGTCCAGACTAGCTCTTGTACTTCCGATTATGTGGGCTTGTCGCCGTTACTTTATGTATTGAACCATGAGGTGTAATGACCCGTCCTGCCGTTATTTAATACTCCGCAACCCATGCCTAATCTAGGTCTAGGATCATAAATAATAAGCCCTATGGATTGTTTTAAGGATTAAGAGTGGAAAAAAATCAATTTCAGATAGAATTAGAAAATTGTGGGCCAGGGGAGGAAGCTAACTGCTATAGTGTTCAAAAGACCGCCATAGCGGTACCGCTATAGCGGGCATACAACTGCCACAGAGGTCGAAGCGGGGCAGGGACCGCGTTTTTGGTCACTTAGTTTATTTTACCCTCATTTTTAATAAAAGACTCCCAAAGGCTACTATTAGGTTTCCATATGAAAGAAAAACCCTTGACACCAAGAAAAAGAGACTTTTCTATTTCCTCCCCACCATTCCCTACGACTATTACCTATCATGGATTCGGATGAAGATTAGGAAGGTGAGCAATTCATGGAGATTCAATTAATTGTTCGTCAACGAGGTAGGTTATGGTTTACTTGAGTTAGACTTTGATTAGCGAATCGCATATACTTTTAGAGTTCACAGGAGACTGCATGATTAAGTCTTCGGACATGGAGTCTGGATGGACAGATTCTATGGTGTAACTAAAACTTTGTGTAAATAGTAGCTAGGGTAAAGATGAATAATTATTGAATGGAGAGTGCTAATATCACTGAGGGGTACTTCGTTGTTTAAATTATGCATCCCTAGGGGTGGGTGATTTCCGTCTTTATTCCCAGTTATATTGAAATATTCACATGGTTGTCTTTCTTGTTAACAAGATATTTGTATTGAGAGGACCAAAGTAAGTCAGGATTAGTACTACGCCCATCAAGGGCATGATTCATGATTTGTTTGATTTATTGCATCATTGCATCGCATTACATGGGTTATGAGGAAATACATGGAGCAGGAAAGGCTGAGTATTGGGAAATTGTGTTATCTGGTCTTATAGTCGTTTGAGTTGAACACTAGAAATCTATTTGATATGGATCCGCGTCCGAGGTTTTTTTCGGAGCGGAGAACTTATGGCTCGGGTCCAATGAATATCCGGAACGAGTGGTAAATGGACACCATGGGTCTCCTGCAGCTCATGATTACTGAGCAATAACATCAGTTAGCATGTATGTACAATGTGGTTGGGCCTTTGCATCGCATTCTGCATAGCACAACATCTCATATTTCTATGTTACGCATGTGTGTATTACCGTCGTTTATATTGCTTATTCATCTTTATGATTTCGTTGAGATTGTGTGTGGAGGGGTGGCTAATATAAAGATAAGTGTAGTAGCGAATTTCAGTTAGTGGGTCATTCCCTAGGTGCATCGTATCATAGTAAGTAAATTGAGTAGATGAACTCTACGAATAAAAAGGGTAGAAATTAGAGGATAGGATGAACGTAGAGACGAGATTTAATAAGTTGGATGGAAGGAAGGGAACGATTGTGATTAATTAGAACACATGTAATTCTTGGGAGTAAAAGAAGTGAATAGCTGGAGTAGAAAGGTAAGAGGGTGATAGTGAAGGAACCTATATTGAAAATCCCGAGAGCCTTGACTTATCTATTTATCTTATTGACTTTATATTGTGTTGCGTGAACTAATATTAGTCGACCTATGATTCTTACCAGTACGTGGTGTACTGATACTACTCTTGCTACATCCTTTTTAGGTATAGATATGTGCAGGTTTCTAGTGAAGTTTCGTCGCATGGAGTTATCAGGCACTTTCCTACAGCCTCGCTCATCTCATTCCAGGTAGAGGCTGTGTCATTAATTTTGTCTTCCTGTACAGTAGGAGCTCTTGTACCTATATAGACTAGATCTCGAGAAATCTTTTCAATTTTATTGTATTTCAAACAGTCTGTATGAAGATTTTACTTTAAACTTGTGATTTTTAAGAAATTGTTTGTTATAAACGGGCTGAATGTTTGGGTTGGTTGTTAAGGGTTCACCTACTAGATTAGTAATTTGGAAGGTGCTCGCACGATCCGTGGGTTGGGTCGTGACATGAGGTGTATTTGCTGTGTTTTGGAAGGAAAAGGGTCGATATAGACTCTTATGTTGATTGAGATGGTTTGTATGATTCATTCTATGATTGAGCTGATTTATCAAAGTCTTGATATGGCTTGTGGCATGGTGACTTGTATTTTCATTGGCATTTGATTTCATTGAGTTATCATGCTTACTTGTGAGTTGGTGTTTCTTGTCGGGGTTCTAGACTAGAAACATATCTTGAGACTCATCTCGCGTACAGATATATATACATAAGGCATATTTGACAAGGGGTGAGGATGTGGCCTATTTGTGAACATGTGATCCTAGGTTTTTTCCGAAGCGAGTGGTACATGGACACCATGCGTCCCCCCGTGGGTCATGACTATTGTGTGAACAAGGCCCTTGGCATGTGTATACGGTGGAGTTACTTATTACTTGCTACATTGCATATGATATCATCTTATTCCTATGATTTGATCTGTTTGGGTATTGTTGTGCCTATCCATCTACCTTGTTGATTTTATGATTGTATGCATGAACTAATATTAGTCGGCCTATGATATCTACCAGTACATAGTGTTTGTACTGATACTACCTTGTTGCACCCTTTTTTAGTGCAGATTGCGTTCCAGGACTGTTTTCTGGACCTCACATCTAGCCCGAGGCTACATGTGATCAGATCTGAAGGTGAGCTCCTATCCACCCATGTCGCCCTGGAGATATCTCCTATTTATGTCTACTTTTACTTCTTAGATATTATCCCTATATTTCAAACATTTATGTATTCCTAGACAGTGTATTTGGCTAGAGTCCTTGTATAATGACTTTCAGTTCTTGGGTTTGTATTATTTAGCATTCCGCACTTACTTACTATTTATGACATAGACTTGTTATCAATATCTCTGTTGTTATTTAAGTGGTTTTAGATAATTGAATGATTAATCGGATAAGGGGATGGTTCGCCCACATGGGGGGTTAGCGTGGGTGCCATCACGACGTATTTGGGTCGTGACAGAAAGATTTCTTTTAATGTTTCTATTGTCTCCTTTTATTCGCTAATATCACTAGTCAATACTTCTACTTGTTTTGTTATTTTTACTACTAATTGAGTTGTCTTTACTTCTAATTCTTTAAGTTTCTCTGTAATAGTTCTAATTAATTTTTCTATTTCGTTCTTTGTAGGTAGTTTTTCTAGATTAAATTTATTATTTAAAAACTGATTTTTTCTATCTATTTCTAGTTCTTGTGACTTTAGAAAGTCAAAATGTTGTTCTAATTTTTTCAAAAATTTTCTTTGTTTATTTTGCGAATATCCTATTATGTCTAATATTCTTATTATATCCTTAGTATTTTCCTGATATTTTTAACTAAAATTTATTACTAAATCTATTAAAGTGTTGTACTGTTTATCTTCACTATGTAATATATGTTCTCCACTACTAAAGTTACACTTTATAACTGTATTTTCTTTTAATATTCTATATTTCTTTTCTGGATATATTCTTAATTCTATATATTCTAGATTTTTTAACTTATCAATTATGCCTGATTTATATACTATCCTAACGGTATCCACACTTTATTTTCTCTTTTAAATTTTATTCTATGTTCTATTCTTTCTATATCATCCTTTTCCTTTCAATTCCCAATTTATAGCAGATATTGTATCTTCATTTATAATACTTTGTAAGACTCTATTTACTATTAATGATAATGATTCTTGTGTAATTACTTCTAAAATTGCTTTTAGAGCTTTTTCTATTTCTTTAATTCTCTTCTTCTTTATCTCTATTTAAATACCAATAATTAATAGCTATTTTTTAGTCATTGGGTGTTGTTTCATAAATAGATGTTTACTTTAGTATGGTTTAGAATGAGTTGTTATCTGTTTCTTGGAAAATTTTCTAGACTTTATGTATCATAATAGTCGATATTCTAGTCTTAGATATTGTATTTATTAGTTCTTCTAGCCTTTGTGGATTGTTTTTATGGTTATTTTTTTGACTTTCTATATTAGTTTTTACTTCTTTATCTTTAATAATTCTGTTAAACTTTCTATTAATTTCTAGGAGTAATGCAATTACAGTGGTTATTTTGTTTTATTATTATTTGATTTGATATACCTTGAGGAACGTAATCTGTAAATCCTTCTGGATTTGGCTGAAATTTAGTTGTTACGTTTAAACCTTATACTGGATCTAGATCATTCATGAAAGAGAGATTTCTTTTAATGTTTCTATTTTCTCCTTTAATTCGCTATATCACTAGTCAATACTTCTACTTGTTGTGTTATTTTTGCTACTAATTAAGCTGTCTTTATTTCTAATACTTTAGGTTTCTCTGTAATAGTTCTAATTAATTTTTCTATTTCGTTCTTTGTATGTAGTTTGTCTAGATTAAATTTACTATTATTCAAAAACCGATTTTTTCTATCTATTTCTAGTTCTTGTGACTTTAGAAAGTCAAAATTTTGTTCTATTTTTTCCAAAAAAAATCTTTGTTTATTTTGCAGAGATTCTATTATGTCTAATTTTCTTATTATATTCTTAGTATTTCCTGATATTTTCACTAAAATTTATTATTAAATCTATTAAAGTGTTGTACTGTTTATCTTCACTATCTAATATGTGTTCTCCACTACTAAAGTTACACTTTAAAACTGTATTTTCTTTTAATATTCTATATTTCTTTTCTAGATATATTCTTAAGTCTAAATACTCTATATTTTTTAACTTATCAATTATGCGTAATTAATATATTATCCTAATGGTATCCACACTTTATTTTATCTTTTAAATTTTATACTATGTTCAATTCTTTCTATTCATCCTTTATTCCTTTCAATTATCAATTTATAGCAGATATTGTATCTTCGTTTATAATACTTTGTAAGACTTTATTTACTGTTAATGATAATGATTCTTGTGTAATTAATTCTCAAAGTGCTTTCAGAGATTTTTCTATTTTCTTTAATTCTCTTCTTCTTTCTATATCTCTATCTAAATACCGATAATTAATAGCTATTTTTTTAGTCACTGGGTGTTGTTTCATAAATAGATGTTTACTTTAGCATGGTTAAAAACGAGTTGTTATCTGTTTCTTGGAGATTTTCTAGATTTTATGTATCCTGATAGTCTATATTCTACTCTTGATATTGTATTTATCAGTTCTTCTAGGCATTGTGGATTGATTTTAGTGTTATTTTTTGGACTTTCTATATTAGTTTTTTACTTCATTATCTTAAATAATTTTGTCCAACTTTTTATTAAATACTAGGAGTAATGCAATTATAGTGTTATTTTGTTTTATTATTATTCGATCTGATTTACCTTGAGGAACGTAATCTATAAATCCTTCTGGATTAGGCTGAAACTTAGTTGTTACGTTTAAAACTTTATCATATACTGGATCTAGATCGTTCATGAAAGAGAGATTTCTTTTAATGTTTCTATTGTCTCCTTTAATTCGCCAATATCACTAGTCAATCACGTCTACTTGTTGTGTTATTTTTGCTACTAATTGAGTTGTCTTTATTTCTAATTCTTTAGGTTTCTCTGTACTAGTTCTAATTAATTTTTCTATTTCATTCTTGGTATGTAGTTTTTCTAGATTAAATTTATTATTATTTAAAAACTGAATTTTTCTATCTATTTATAGTTCTTGTGACTTTAGAAAGTCAAAATTTTGTTCTAATATTTCCAAAAAAATTCTTTGTTTAGTTTACAGAGATTCTATTATGTCTAATTTTCTTATTATATTCTCAGTGTTTTCCTGATATTTTTCACTAAAATTAATTATTAAATCTATTAAAGTGTTGTACTATTTATCTTCACTATGTAATATATGTTCTCCACTACTAAAGTTACACTTTATTACTGTATTTTCTTTTAATATTCTATATTTCTTTTCTGGATATATTCTTAAGTCTAAATATTCTAGATTTTTTAACTTATCAATTATGCCTAATTTATATATTATCCTAATGGTATCCACACTTTATTTTCTCTTTTAAATTTTTTATTATGTTCAATTCTTGCTATATCATCCTTTGTTCCTTTCAATTCCCAATTTACAGCAGATATTGTATATTTGTTTATAATACTTTGTAAGACTATATTTAATTTTAATGATAATCATTCTTGTGTAATTACTTCTAAAATTTCTTTCAGAACTTTTTCTATTTTCTTTAATTCTCTTTTTCTTTCTATATCTCTATCTAAATACCGATAATTAATAGCTATTTTTTAGTCACTGGGTGTTGTTTCATAAATAGATGTTTACTTTAGTATGGTCTAAAACGAGTTGTTATCTGTTTCTAGGAGAATTTTCTATATTTTCTGTATCCTAATAGTCTATATTCTACTCTTGATATTGTATTTATCAGTTCTTCTAGCCATTGTGGATTGTTTTTAGTGGTATTTTTTGGACTTTCTATACTTGTTTTTTACTTCATTATCTTTAATAATTTTGTCCAAATTTCTATTAATTACTAGGAGTAATGCAATTATAGTGTTATTTTGTTTTATTATTATTTGATCTGATTTACCTTTAGGAACGTAATCTGTAAATCCTTCTGGATTTGGCTGAAATTTAGTTGTTACGTTTAAAACTTTATCATATACTGGATCTAGATCGTTCATGAAAGAGAGATTTCTTTTAATGTTTCTATTGTCGCCATTAATTCGCTAATATCACTTGTCAATCACTTTTACTTCTTGTGTTATTTTTGCTACTAATTGAGTTGTCTTTATTTCTAATTCTGTAGCTTTCTCTGTAATAGTTCTAATTAATTTTTCTATTTCGTTCTTTGTAGGTAGTTTTTCTAGATTAAATTTTTTATTTAAAAGCTGATTTTTTTAATCTATTTCTAGTTCTTGTGACTTTAGAAAGTAAAAATTTTGTTCTAATTTTTCTAAAAAATTTCTTTTGTTTATTTTGCAAAGATTCTATTTTGTCTAATGTTGTTATTATATTCTTAGTATTTTCCTGAGAGTTTTTACTAAAATTTATTATTAAATCTATTAAAGTGTTGTATTGTTTATCTTCACTATGTAATATATGTTCTCCACTACTAAAGTTACACTTTATAACTGTATTTTATTTTAATATTCTATATTTCTTTTCTGGATATATTCTTAATTCTATATATTCTAGATTTTTTAACTTATCAATTATGCCTGATTTATATACTATCCTAACGGTATCCACACTTTATTTTCTCTTTTAAATTTTATTCTATGTTCTATTCTTTCTATATCATCCTTTTCCTTTCAATTCCCAATTTATAGCAGATATTGTATCTTCATTTATAATACTTTGTAAGACTCTATTTACTATTAATGATAATGATTCTTGTGTAATTACTTCTAAAATTGCTTTTAGAGCTTTTTCTATTTCTTTAATTCTCTTCTTCTTTCTATATCTCTATTTAAATATCAATAATTAATAGCTATTTTTTAAGTCACTGGGTGTTGTTTCATAAAGAGATGTTTACTTTAGTATGGTTTAAAACGAATTGTTATCTATTTCTTGGAAAAATTTCTAGATTTTATGTATCCTAATAGTCTATATTCTAGTCTTGATATTGTATTTATCAGTTCTTCTTCCCATTGTGGATTGTTTTTAGTGGGGGTAAGGTCTGCGTACAGTTAACCCTCCCCAGACCCCACACTGTGGGATTCAACTGGGTATGTTTTTGTCGTTGTTGTTGTATCATTAATAATTTTGTCCAACTTTCTATTAACTTCCAGGAGTAATGCAATTATAGTGTTATTTTGTTTTATTATTATTTGATTTGATTTACCTTGAGGAACGTAATCTGTAAATCCTTTTGGATTAGGCTGAAATTTAGTTGTTACTTTTAAAATTTTACCATATGTTGGATCTAGATCGTTCATGAAAGAGAGATTTCTTTTAGCGTTTCTATTGTCTCCTTTAATTCGCTAATATCACTAGTCAATACTTCTACTTGTTGTGTTATTTTTGCTACTAATTGAGTTGTCTTTATTTCTAATTCTGTAGCTTTCTCTGTAATAGTTCTAATTAATTTTTCTATTTCGTTCTTTGTAGGTAGTTTTTCTAGATTAAATTTATTATTTAAAAGCTGATTTTTTTTAATCTATTTCTAGTTCTTGTGACTTTAGAAAGTAAAAATTTTGTTCTAATTTTTCTAAAAAAATTCTTTTGTTTATTTTGCAAAGATTCTATTTTGTCTAATGTTGTTATTATATTCTTAGTATTTTCCTGAGAGTTTTTACTAAAATATATTATTAAATCTATTAAAGTGTTGTATTGTTTATCTTCACTGTGTAATATATGTTCTCCACTACTAAAGTTACACTTTATAACTGTATTTTCTTTTTCATATTCTACATTTCTTTTCTGGATATGTTCTTAAGTCTAAATATTCTAGATTTTTTAACATATCAATTATGCCTGATTTATATATTATCCTTGTAACGACCCGTTTGGTCGTTATAGCACTTTTAATCCATTTACCCTCGTTGACCCTTCCCCGAGCCTTGTTAGGATGATTTTGACCCCCGGGGGATGGGTGGCACTGTTCCCAAGGTAGTCGGGCGAGTGTTATGATGACTTATGTGAAATAGAGCCTTAAAGTGTAAAACGTGTGACCAATAGTTGACTTTGGGGTAAACAGACCTTTTTCGAAAATTCGTCGATTCTGAGAGGTCCGGATGGTCGTTTATGGCTTGGTGGGGTGTTAAGTTCGGCTCCGGAGGCACTCGGGAGCATTTTGGTTATTGGTTGGATAGTTTGTCTTAGGACATTAGGTGTTGACCCGGTCAAATAGACCTCTGTTGGGAATTTCGAGACCACGAATAAGTCTGTAGCGTGTTTTTGTGTATCATTGCATGTCTGGTTTGTATCTGGGTTGTCGAATTTTGGGATTGAGTTAGTGAACAACCAGGATAATTCTGGCGTTTGGTGTCCGACGTAGCAACACTAGATGCGTGGTAGCGGACTCGCCACAACGGGGGCCTAGTCCGCTATGGTGAGGGTAGGAGATTTATGGTGAGTCGCCACAGCGGACGGGGATCCCCTGTGGCGGACTCGTGACAGCAAAGGGTAGGCCGCTGTAGCGGATGGCCAATCGCTGTAGCGAATGTCGGGAACCAGAATCCTATTATTTACCTAGTTAAAACCCTTCACTTCCTATCACTTCATTTATTGTTTCTAAGCATCCTTTAAGGCGATTTGGAGAGTTCTTGGCTAATTTCTCTTGTGGGTAAGTTCCCTAACCTTAAATCCATTCCTTTATCTTTCCCTAACCTTGAATCCATGCTAGAATCTCTATAGAACTTAAGAGGAAAGTTGGGTTTGATGTCCATTTTATTATTTCAGTTTAAGTCTTTCTAAATGAGAATTGTTAGTGGATTTGACTAATCTAAGTATGGAATTTGATGATTTAGTAACTAATAGGCTTGAATCTTCCATTATTGTTGATGAAATTGAAGATTGAACGTTATGGTTTATACCTGAATTGGGGTTTTTGACTTGAATGATGTAATTGACCCATTCTTAAGTTAATCTAGCAATTGAGTATTGGAATTGAACTTCTAGAACGCTGGGTTACCAATTTCACTGTTAAAATACCTGTTTTACCCTTGTGGGCCCATGTCACGACCCAAACAACCATGAGTGGCACCCACCCAAATCCCCTAGTGGGCGAACCATCTACTTAACCAACCATTCAAACCATTATCAGATTACTTAGACAATTTTAAAGCATTGAAGGATATAACAAATATAGATATCTCCAAAAGTCTAGTCATGCCATAAATAAATAAAATTGATGGAAGTCTAGCTATTACAACCCCAAAATCTGAAAGTCATCATACAAGGATTCTAACATACCTGTCTAAGAAAGAACCACTGTTTAAAAATAATATGAATGTTTGAAATGAAATAGACATCTAAAATAGGAAAGATCTTCAGGCGGCCTGGCATGGATAATAGCTTACCCTCGAATCTGTCGAAAACTTGCCTCAATGCTAAATATGAGGTCTTGTAAGAGTCTCTGGATCACAATCTGCACTCAAAAGAATGCAGCAAGGTAGTATCAGTACAAACACTATGTACCGGTAGATATCATAGGCCAACTAAGATTAGTATCATGCATATAATTACAAAATCAATAAATAAGACAGATAGGCACAACATCACATAATCCCAAGAACTATCAACAGAAATCATCCAACACCGAAATATCAGCCAACACAGGGATAAGGTAAATCCACACAAATAGAAATCAATAAGAGTAACTCAACCCACGTAATCACCAAAAACAATTGTAAATCCCAAATTATCTCGACTCTATCACTTATCCGTACACACATGCTAAATGGTAGTGTTTGACCCATTAGCCATGACCTGTAGGGGACCCATGGTGTCCATGTACCCTCGCTCTGGAATCTTACCTCAGATCACGAGCCTTTAACTTAGGCCATATTCTCACCCTCTATTAAATGTGCCTTTTCATATTTGTTTATCTTTCTCATCAAAATGTATTTCTGTTCCACAAACAAACAAGGAATGAGAACAATCAATAAATCAATATCAGGGAACACAAGTTGTCATATCACAGGTCATATCAAGACTCACCAATCAATTCATCAATAATCATGGATAAAGGAATACTCCCAGTCAACAAGAAGAGTATATATGAATTCCTACTTTATCATTTCATATCAATTCATCATATAATTAATCAATATGTATTAAACTGTAGGAATTATCAACCACACTTTATGTCAGAAGCCCTAATCATGCTTGCTTTTATCAATTTCGTATCGCATACAATCAACTAATCAAAGTCTAACACAAGTAGACCGTAACCTACCTCAAAGCAGAACTGGAGCAATACAATCACTCCCTGATAGCTTTCCCCTTTCGCCAAGCTTTTGAACATTCAAAGTCTAGAAATATAGAGCTACATGAGTATTCAATCATCTACTCCAACAATACAACAATTTGGGGAAAATAATCCAACTACTTCTACCCTTTTCAAATGGGTGGACTATCACTAAGCGTGAATTCATCATAATATCAACCCCAATAATCATATTATATCCGTTCATGGGTTTTCTAATCATTCTAACCCTTTTACAAGCAGTTTTTATACCAAAGTTATCATCTTTATGGAACCCTAGGTCTCAATCAACAAGGTCCACTATTAATAGACAAGTTCTCATCCAAGAAAGCAATAAAATATACTCCTAGATGATTAAGTAACAATAAAATCAACAACCCACTTATTAATCAAGGGGTTTTCTTAGGTTCTAGGGTTTTAGCCCTTTCATTCACCATTAACGGACCTTTAACTAGTCATGGATTCTAACATGATGATGGAATTGACAAGGTCAAGGGTCGAGACTTACCATTCAAGCACACTCTAGCCCTAGCCTTAATTTGTTTGCAACAGCAGTTCTTGGAAACTGTTTTGGTGTTATGTGGGGAATGGGTTTGGAACAAAGAATATAAATCATGGATTCTGCCTCTTGTCGACTGCTGTAGTGGTCACATCCTCACTGCAGCAGTCTCGCTATAGCGGGAAGGCTCCCGCTATGGCGGACCTTCTTAAAGTTTAGCCTCGTGCGGCGGCGACTCACTGACCGCTACAACGAACCCGCTGCAGCGGTCCGTCACTTACTGTAGCAATCCATTTTGACCAGTAGCTCGGGTTTTTGCACCCATTTTCTCCCAAAATTCCAACACCAATCCAAGGCCCAACAGACTAAAAAAAATGCACAAACACATAAAATCACGCTATGGACTCACCCGCGGCCTCGGAATTCCCAATGGAGGTCTAGTTTTCTAAGTCACCCTCCTATAACGATCTAGCGTGTCAATACATCAGATACCAATTAAACAACCATTCGTCCCCGAGCGGACAAAAGAAGGAACAAGGGGAAGGTACCTGACTCGGTGAAAAGCTGGGGATAATTCTTTCGCTTATTGGATTCTGTCTCCTAAGTAGCTTTCTCAACGGGACGGTTCTTCCACTGAACCTGCATGGACGCTCTTTCCTTCGACCTCAACTTACGAACCTCTCTATCTCAAATAGCAATAGGCTCCTCCTCATAGGATAGATTCTCATCCAACAAGACCGAATCCCAACGGATGATAAACGAACCATCACCATGATATCTCTTCAACATAGAGACATGGAACACTAGATGGACACCTGACAAACCTAGGGACATAGGCTACATCCCCTACACGATTGAGAATCTCAAATAGAACAATGAATCTGGAGCTAATCTTACCTTTCTTCCAGAATCTCATCACACCCTTCATGGATGAGACCTTCAATAATACCTGTTCCCCAACCATGAACTCAAGATCTAGGACAGTTCGATCCGCGTACTCTTTCTGCCTACTCTGAGTAGCCAAGAGCTTTTCCTGAATCACCTTGACTTTATCTAAGGATTCTCTCAAAAGATCTGTACCCTATGGCCTTACCTCGAAAGCATCAAACCATCCAATAGGAGACCTACATCTTCTCCCATAAAGAGCCTCAAACGGGGCCATATCAATGCTCGAGTGATAACTGTTGTTATAAGCAAACTCTGCCAATGGTAAGAACTGATACCAATGGACACTGAAGTCAATCACACAAGCTCAGAGCATATCCTCTAGGACCTGAATAGTTCACTCAGACTGGCCATTTATCTGAGGGTGGAAAGCTATACTAAGGTACAATCTAGTACCCAATTCCAAATGAAAATTATTCCAAAATCGAGATGTAAACATCGTGGCTCTATCGGATATGATGGAAATAGGAACCCATGCAGACGAATAATCTCACGAATATAAATCTGGGCCAACTTCTGGGCAGTATGGGTAATCTGAACCGGTATGAAATGGGCAGACTTGGTCAATCTATCAACAATGACCCAAATCGAATCAAACTTGCCCAAGGTCTTCGGAAGACGAACAACGAAGTCCATAGCTATCCTCTCCCACTTCCACTAGGGAATGGGCATCCTCTGAAGAGTACCTCCGGGTCTCTGATGCTCGTACTTAACTTGCTGGTAATTCAAACACTATGAAACATACTCAACAATATCACGCTTCATCCTACCCCAGCAATAGTGCTGCCTCAAGTCATGGTACATCTTGGTAGCACCAAGATGAATGAATATCTAGAACTGTGAGCCTCCGCTAGAATGGCCTTAATCAAATCATCAACACGGGGAACACAAACATGCCCCTTGATTCTCAAGACATCCTCATCACCAATCATGGCCTCACCACGAAGGACCTTATAGCGAATCTTACTCAAACTCGCATCCTTGAACTATTTGGCCTTGATATGCTCTAGAAATGATGATCTCGCCTCAAAACAAGCCAACACCCTGCCTGAATTAGACACCTCGAGCCTCATAAACTGTTAACCAGAGTCTGAACCTCCATGGCCAACAGACGCTCTGACTCAATCAAACGAGTTAAACTCCCCATACTGGCTGATTTCCTGCTCAAGGCATCTACCTCCAACATTGGCCTTGCCAAGATGATATAAGACAGTAATGTCGTAATCCTTAAGAAAATCCATCCATCTCCACTGCCTAGAATTTAGATCCATCTACGTAAATACATGCTGAAGACTACGATGATCAGTAAATACCTTGCAGCGGGCACCATAGAGGTAGTGCCTCCAAATCTTCAACGCGAACACCACTGCTGGCAACTCCAAATCATGAGTAGGATAGTTCTTCTCATGAACCTTCAGCTGCCTGGAGGCATAGACAATCACCTTCTTTTCCTGCATCAAAACAACACCCAAGCCAGAACGAGAAGCATCACAATAAACTACAAAGTCCTTGCCTTCCACGGGCAAAGATAGAATAAGAGCTATAGTCAATAAAGTCTTGAGCTTTTGGAAGCTCTCCTCACGCTCGTCGGACCACTGAAAACGTACCTCTTTTTGAGTCAACCGCGTCAAATGCAAACCAATGGAAGCAAACCCCTTCACGAACCGATGGTAGTAACTAGCCAACCCCACAAAATAGCGGATCTCTGTCACGGACGTGGGCCTGGCCTAATCCCTCACTGCCTCAATTTTCTTCGGATCCACCATAATCCCTTCCTTCAAAACCACATGTCCCAAGAAAGACACCGACTTAAGCCAAAACTCACACTTAGAGAAATTGGCATACAACTCTCTGTCTCTCAGCAACCCAAGAACAACACTCAAGTGCCTTTTATGATCTTCCCGACTCTTAGAATAAACTAAGATGTCATCAATGAACACTATCACAATAGAGTCTAAGTATGGCTTAAAGATGCCATTCATCAAATCCATAAAAGCAGCTGGGGCATTAGTAAGCCCGAAATACATAACCAAAAACTCATAATGCCGATACCTAGCTCGGAAAGCAATCTTAGGAATATCCTCTGCCCGAATTTTCAACTGATGATGCCCCGACCTCAAGTCAATTTTTGAAAACACGGAAGCCCCCTGTAGCTGGTTAAACAAATCATCAATATGAGGGATGGGTGATGTGCCACGAAATTACACGATATTCAATGCTAATTCCTTAAGATTTTGTGACTCTTCAATTACTTTTGTTGTTACTTTTTGTGTATTTATGTCGTTTTGTAGGATAAGATGCCTGGAGAGCAAAACGGAGAAAAATAGAGAAAAAATAGAACAATCAGCACTTTCTGGCAGCACATGCTAGCAACACTTGCTGCAGCATGTTGTGCATGCAGCATCTGCGAGTAGCACTTGCTGCAGCATGTTGTGCCTGTGAGTAGCACTTGCTGCAGCATGTGCTGCACGCAAGGCATTTTTATCCACAATTTGTTCCTGTTTTGGAATGTTATAAATACTCTTTTAGGGTTTGTAAAACATTATCTTTGGCCAGTCAACACAAGCTTTGGAGCTATAGTTTTACACCACACCTTTGGAGGAGAAGATTGGAGCTCGTTAATGATAAATTTCTCAACCCTTTCTTCAATTCCTTGCTTTTTATTGCATATTTAAGGGTGTTGTATTTTATTCCATTGCTTGAATATTGTTTATGATATTATTCATTATCAAGTGTTGGATTAAAACTCTTGTTATGCTTATGTATTGAATGATTTTTGTTGCTATTGAAGTGGGTCTTTGTTGTTTTAATTAATCTTGTTCTTTAATTTTTCTGAAGGGATTAGCTAACCTTAAGACTCGCCCATTTACTTTTATTGAGCTCGGAAGAGGAAATCTAGGCTGGGAAAGATTAATTAACAAGAATTTGGGTCATTAAACCCATCTAATAACTTGAGCTAGGAATAGGAAAGTTACTTGAGATTCAATTAGTTGTGCTTGATATCACACTCTAAGGCTTGGAAAAGCTTAGAGTGAAATTCATTGATTTGGTTGGAAGACTTTCAATGAGATTTTAGAAACTATTATCTATTAACATAAACCTGCTCGTAGTTGTAAAATCATAAAATATATTGGATCGTTACTTGAGAGTTCTTTGTATCCAAACTTGTGGCCATTGATCATTTTATTCGCTTTCTAGATTAGTTTATATTTTTTGCATTAGTTATAATTTTATCAAAAAATCAAATTATTATCAAGTGTTTGGCTTAGAGTAGAAAGTTATAATTCCTTACTTGTTTAAATCGCCTAGCATATTGTTCCCTGTGGGATCGACCCCGACTCATAGTTGGGTAAATTATATTGCATACGACCGTGTACGCTTTCTCTTTGAGGAGTGGATTTGGACGTTATCAATGGGGTATTTATTTTGAATGGTAACTTTATTTAACTTGCAGTAATCAATGCATATCCGCATAGTCCCATCTTTCTTTTTCGCAAACAGAACAGAAGCGCTCCACAGGGAGACACTCGGACTAATGAAACCCTTACTAAGGAGATCTTGAAATTGGTCCTTTAATTCCCTCAACTCTGCTGGTGCCATCCGATATGGCAGAATAGAAATAGGGCGGGTCCCTGGCTCTAAGTTAATGTAAAAATCAATGTCATGGTCTGGTGGCATGCCTGGCAAGTCTGCGGGAAACACCTCCGCAAACTCACATACCACAGGAACTGACTCAAGAGATGGACCGTCAACACTGGTATCACAAATATGTGCCAAATAAGCCAAACACTCCATGTCTGCTAGCTTCTTTGCGCGAATAAAGGAAATTATTTTCTTTGGGGAGGGACTAAGGTTACCCTTCCACTCAAGTTTAGGCACCCCGGGCATAGCTAAGGTGACTATCTTGGCATGACAGTCCGAATCATATGATAAGGATCTATCCAACTCATACCAAAGATGACATCAAAATCTACCATGTCTAAAATCACTAAATCCACCCAGGTGCCATACCCCATAAGTGTGACAGTACAAGATCGAAAAACTCTATCTACAACCACAAAATCTCCAACTGGAATAGATATATGTATAGGGGCATCAAGTAAATCACAGACCATATCAAAACCCATAGAGAAATATGTAGACACATAGGAAAACGTAGAGCCCAAGTCAAACAATACAGAAGCCATTCGGTGAACGACTGAGATGTTACCTGTAATAACTGCATCTGAGCCCTCAGCCTCTGTCCTGCCTGGAAAGGCATAACAATGAACCCGTCCGCCAGTAGCCTGCAAACCATTGCGATTAACCTGCCCTATCTGAGCTCCGCCCCTGTCGGGTGGATGATCACCTCTACCAGACTGAAACCCGCCTCTGTTAGGCTAGGGGCCACCTCAGCTAGATGTGTGACCGCCACGCCCAGACTGAGCACGGTTCCCAACATAAGATCCTCTCTCTCTACCTGATGCTAGGGTTCGAGGAGCCTGAGACTGAGTACCCTGACCACCTTGCCTAAGTCTGTGACAATTCCTCTTGAAATGCCCCGTATCACATCACTCAAAGTATCCACGGTCTAGCGTCGGACGCTGAACAGAAACGGACGAAGTCGAGTAGCCACCATAATCTGGAAGTTGTGGTCTACGAACCCCATGGCTGACTGGAATAGTGCTGACTGACCCCTGATGGGCCTCCAGCTAAAACCTGCATAGTTAACTGAACAGGGCATCCCGAATAAAATTAGGAAATTTTGGCCCTTAGCGAAAGAGCCACTGTAACCACCACCCTTTCGGGCCTTCTTCTCCGCGTGCTTATGGTAAGCCTCCTGCCGAACTCCCTCGATAGTCCTAACATGAGCCATCACTTCCTGAAATGAAGCATCTGTCGCTGCAAGCTGAAGAGCTGACAACTGAACGGCAGTGTTCAACCCCTTCATAAATATCCTAACCCTTTCCTCCTCAGTAGGCACAAGATGGAGGGCATGGCGAGACAACGAATGAAATCGAGCCTCATAAGCAGCCATAGACAAATTACCCTACTCAATAATGCTGAACTCATCGCGCCAGCGATCCCTCAAAGTACGAGGAACATACTTGTCTAGAAACACCTGATAGAACTGAGTCCAAGTCAACGGAGGTGATCCCGCTGGCCTGCACTCCACAAAAGCTGTAACGACCTGTTTCGTCGTTACTGTAAAAATTCTGAAATATCTGTAAACGTGTCATCCTGGACCCTTCGTTCCACTTAAGTATTTACGATGGACATCTAACCTAATGGTACCCATTGTACGGAAGAGAATCAAGAATCGAAATCCGGGTCAAGGACCCAGCTAGACCGCCCCAGCGCTCATCTGAGTGCTACAGCTGTGGAACTCCAACGGCTATGGCCCCGCTAAAGTGGTAGGTTGTGGTAGCATCAGGCCAATGTAGCGGCCTTGTAAGCGCTGTAGTGCTGCCGCCGAAGCGGTAGGCCAACCGCTGAAGCGGTGCGGGAAATTAAAAATCCCCTATTTAAGAAATCATTTTGGGAATTATCCCATTTTTGATAACCCTAAATTCCAGCCACCTAGTTCGGTGGGGGACTAAAAAATTCAGATTGTTGCCATGATGAACCTTTCTAACACCTTCAAACTCCCCTCCACTTAGTAAATTAGTCCTAAACATATTCATCTAGAGAATCATCAAGTGGGTGTTTCAAGTAATCTAGAGTTGGAGAAATGATGGGTTAGGAACATTTCCACATAATCCCCTTTAAGCAATCTCCCATGTTCTTCATCTAAAATAGGTTAATAACCTAGATCTCTACATTCCTTCACCTTGAGTTCTTTCATGGATCATGGAAATGGGGTTTTCCCAATATAAGCTTAAAAATGGATAAATCATCTAGTGTTATTGTAGATGGAATCTAGAGGTGGGAAAAAATCCCAAACCTCCCTTTAATCTGAAATCTCTTACAAAGGTTATGAATGGTAGATCTATTCTTGGGCCTCATATTGCCTCCAAGTTATTTTGTACGGATTGTGATATGGTGGTCGATTGAAAGAAACAATGGATGTTCGTGGCACTCAGAGAATGCATGTGTAGAATTGGAGATTGGGATGGTGTCTTAGGATGGTATTGTTGTGTGATTTGTGTGTTCGGGCTTATGGCCTGTAGAGTCCTTAGGATGTTCGGTGTGGTTTCTTGAATAATGGTAGATTTTATGTGAATTGGGAGTAGTGGATGGTACATAATTTATCTATGTCTCGCGATGGGAAATTTCGTATTATGTGGTTAATTGTGTGATACCATTAATAGCGAACCTAGTTGATAAATGGAAGGACAAAAAGTACCAAGGACTGTGACTGAGTTCTAGACTAAGTTGTGAGGAATGATTGTGAGTAGGAGGTGAAATTATTTGTTTCAAGCTACTAGGCTGAGTTAGGGGAAGTAGTAATAATGTGCACTGACTTGATTAACCTGTTGTGTGTTTTGGGCTAGCCACCCTATTATATGTAATTTGATTGTTCTCTTGTGCCGGCGTGATGTCGTGAGTTGTTGGTAGAATATCGAATTCTATTTATCATCTTGATTATGATATTATTGGCATACCCACTATTGGTATTTGTACTCGGATATATTATTGGCGTACCCACTATTGGTACTTGTGATTCGATTATATTATTGGCATACCCACTGTTGGTATTTGTGATTCGGATATATTATTAGCGTACCCACTATTGGTACTTGTGATTCGATTATATTATTGGCATGCCCACTGTTGGTATTTGTGATTCAGATATATTATTAGTGTACCCATTGTTGGTACTTGTGATAATGAGCATGATTATTGATGTGATTCATACATTGCATGCAATCTCATTTCCTTGATACATTATCGAGATATTGATGATATTTGATGAAATACTTGATGAGCGGGGCTCAATTTTACTTGAGTGATGTGACAGTCCGATATCCGATGTTCGTCCCGAAATCATAGATTGAGTGAATTGATACTTGATGAAAACTCATTCTACTTGAGTGACGTGAGAGTCTGATATCCGATGTTCATTTTGAAACCGTGGATTGAGTGAGTGCATGGACTCCGCAGGTCCCCCAGAGTGGTGCCGGTGAGAATCCCCCGTGGGCAAAGATCCGGGGTCCCGTTTGTCTTTTGGACAAAGATCCAGGACGGGTGGCACTTAGACTTCGCGAGTCACACTGGGTTGTGCTACCGAGACGTCGATATTTCCGTCTGGAGTATATGTGTACACCGTATTTGCATGGCATTGCATTGCATCCATGCACTACTACGTTGCATTACATTTTGACTTGATTTTGAGATGCTTGGTGTTGCACTTGTGATGTTGGATTCGGACTTGATGTATTCAGACTTGGCATGCTTGGGTATTAGATGCTTTACTTAGGAGATGACATGTTTTTGGATTTGATCACATTTGATTTATACTTATTGATTTGTACCTGTTGAATTATCCCAGAGAACCCTCCATAAAATCAGTTATTATATTTGTTTCTAAGTGATGTAGAATAAACGATGTTATAACGATGAGTTGAATCCTAGACTAAAATGAACGATCTAAAGATTTATGTATTGGGAAACTGCACTGGTGATATTTGACTTGTAGTTATTAGAGAGCAGTTATGATTTAAGGGTATTGATGTTATGATGTGCGGTAGATAGACGTATGACTTGATTTAGTGATTATCATTGTTGTTTGTGAATTCTTTTACCAATATGTGTTACTAACCATTGTCGGCCTATGATACTTACTCAGTACGCATGGATTGTACTGATATTGCCCTGGCTACACCCTTTTTGGGTGTAGATTGTTTCAGGTGGTTGATTATGATATGTAGCGGGAATGTGCGGTGCCTATCTGGAAGGCCTCCTCCCACTTTATTTCGGGACGGAGGTTGAGTCTTAGAATGCAGTGGTAATCCGAAATCATTAGTCGCTCTTGTACTAGTCTAGACCAGATCATGGAAAATTGTATCGAGTCTGTAATCATGTAACTATTGTAATCATATAAATACTTGAGTTTATTGAATATATTAGGATGTTCCGCTATCATTTTCTAATTATCAATTGGGTTAAATGATTCGTCTTGTTAATCGATGTGTTATTTGATAAAGGGTTCGCCTACTGAGGTGGGAAAGGTAGGTGTCTGCGTGGTCCTAAAATGGGTCGTGACAAGTTGGTATCAGAGCCTAGGTTACCGGTCTCACGAGTACAAGAGCAATATCTTGTAGAGTCTGGTGGAATGGTACGTAGACGTCCGTACCCATCTACGGGAGGCTATAGGGCATCTAGGAAAATTTCCCTTCTTTCTTTCAAATCTTACTACTTCGGTCAAATTGGTATCTCGGTGGGGCCAATTAGTATCTAGACGATTCCAATTGGTATCTATGCGCGGAAAACAAGTCATAATCGGAACCAGTTCTAACATGTGTTGAGTATGGTCGAGTTAAGATTTTAGTTGCGAAATGATCCAAGGAAGGTGTGATATCACTACCAGGTATTGTGCCCCAGCGGTCAGCCGACCGCTGTACCGTTATCGCTGCAGCGGGCTGTTACACCTCGAAAAATCTTCTGTTGGTACGCAAGTGAATGAACTAGTGAGGAGTATGAGTATACGATGTTTTCATGGGCGAGCGATGACATTCGATGATTCTAGGTGAGAGTTCAAATATGTTAGAGACGGGGGAAGAGGATTGCCAAGAGAAGGCAAAGTATTTTGATAAGCATCGGAAAGAAATTACGAGTAACGAGTTAGTAAGGGCTTAATGATGTCTTGGAGAAGAGTTATAACGTCCATTGGATTGGTATTGAAGTGTTGAACAAGTGTTAAGAAGGTTCCATAAGGATTGGAGATCAACGAGACGACGAAACGAACTTCGGGATCACTGGGGATTATACGGCCAAACATACTAGCCTTATAATTTATACGGTCCGTATGTTTAGGACCGTATAATCAACCCAGATTGGCCAAACTCTCTGGACCAATTGTATGACCAAACATACGGCCCGTACAATTTACACGGACCGTATGTTGGTCCTTATGTTTGGTCGGGACAGATTTTGTCCAATAAATGTAAGGGACCAAGGTTATTTCATTTCATTTCTTCTTGACACCCCTTCTCTCTACATATATTCCACAAGTTTTCATGGGTTTTTAGTGATCAACAACACAAAATAAGTGAATCAAGTGTAAGCAAACCCATTAAAGATCATTCAAGTCAAGAAATCCAAATGGAGAAAAACTAGGGTTTTTGCTCAAGTGGAGTATTTCGACTAAGGCTTGTTCCTACAACATCTAAGGTAAGATTTATGGTATTTATATGTTGTTTAAGGTATTTGGAAGTTGAAATGCTTGGCTTTTAGAAGAGTATAGCAAAATGGGTCATGAAAGATGAATAGTGACGTTTTGAGAAATAGATTGAATTGAATCATGATTGTTGTTGTGTTGTGACATGAATGGGTTATAAATGACGTTAAGATCATGAAATAGGCATTGTATGTGAATGGACCAAATCGTGTGTTATGGTCTTGAATATGGAAAATTGGAAGTGAATTGAGAATATGGATAATGTAGATGACTAAAGGTGTTACACCTCGGAAATTTCTCCGTACTTGTGTGATGAGTAGAACAATGAAGGGCTTGAGTGTATGATGTTTTACTAAGTCGGGAATGGCTAATTAGGGATTTTTGGAAATAAGAAGGTTGCGAAAAACTTTCAGCTCAGTGGTCGTAAAGGGCACTATACGGCCCGTAAAGTGATTTACGAACCGTATAGTGCAATCGTCCTCCAGCCTTCTAAAATCTCAAAGTTTCTGCCAAGTGATTAAATGGCTAAACACGACTTGGAGGACGGCCCGTAAACCTCGGTCGTAAACTGCCATGTCCCTCAGCCAAACTTTCTGTTTCTGGGATGATTAAAAATGATCATGGAGGACGGACCGTAAACCACAATACGGTCCGTAAACTGTGGTTTACGACCACTGTTCATCCCGACAATTTTTCATTAAAGATCAGTTTTGTGATTATTAAAAGGAACTTACGCTTCATTTCATTTCATTTTTCTTCCATACAACTCAAGAATGCTCTAGAACTCTCCAAATATTTCCTCCATAAGAATTCAAGAGAATCAAAGGGAACATCAAGATCAACACCACTAAATTCATGAAAACAAGTGTAAGAACACATCAAAGGATCATCTAAGTCAAGAAATCCTTAAAAGGGTGGAACTAGGGTTTTGGCTAAGTGCAGTATTTCAAATCAAGGCCTGTTCAATCATCAATTAAGGTATGTTTCATGACTATACCACGTGATTCAAGGTATTGGAAGGCTTAGATACTTAAAATGTAGAAGAACATAGGAATGGATCATTATTGAGTGAATAGTGACATAAATGAATGATAGTGGAATTGAATCATGAATGTTGAAGTGTTGTGAGTACAAATACGATATAAATGATGTTTATAACGTAAAACAAGTAGTAAATGCACGAAAGCACTAAGGTGAGCTATAGGGAGAAATATGGGAAAATTGGAGGAAATGGTGGATTTTGCTAATGGTGCATAAATGATGATTTTGATTACGATATTGCGAATAGCATTGTGAATGTTGGGGATAGATATAGAACATGGGAAAAGTAGTATAAACGAAGGAAGTACTGCCCAAATTTTCCTAGAACTAGCGATCCGTTCTTGTAGTTAATTAACTAATGTAATACGAACTCTCTCATGAAGGTGACGACGTGGTATCGAAGGAGAATAAGTGGACAACAACTTAGCTAAACGGCAAGGTATGTGAGGCTAGTCCTTTCTTTCCAATGGCATGAATCTTATAGTTAGAATTACCATCTTTCCATGAGCTCCTACATTCCAAAAAGTTAAATGCCTATATGAGATAAGTTATACGATATGATGATGCTAGGATGATGATGATGTTAGTCCTTGCCTACACTCACCTTATGTACTAGTCCTTTCAAGGTGAGGCAGAATGTCCGTAATTGTTCCATAAAGTAATCGGGGGGTCACGACCTTACGTCACCCCGATAGAGTAAAGTTGTTCTAAAACCTTACGCATGTGCTATGATAAGATAAGTATTTTACAATGAGTACACTATTATGATTATTTTATGATAAGAATGGCATGAGCGTTGCATACCGGGCCTAGTTGGCCGGGCAGACACCGCTTCGGCGGGCGGCGATACGGATACACCATGACCTTCGGGCGTGGGCAGACACCATTAGTGGGCGGCATGAGATGGTACCCCGGACGCGGGAGGCCTGGACGCGGGCTTATATTATTGATTATCACACTGTTCCGACATGGGTGGGCAGTTTGCATATGATGCATACATGTTATGATGATAAGTATGAGTAAGACAACATGCATTATTCCATTTATGATTATCGGTCAGATCCATATGCTTTATATTGATGCTCTCATTATATTATTAATGCCTTTCTTCATTGTTCATGCCTCTCATACTCAGTACAATATTCGTACTGACGTCCCTTCTTTGGACGATGTGTTCATGCCCACAGGTAGATAGGGAGGCGAGCTTGATCCAGATACTTAGGAGCTGTCAGCTGTTGAGAGCACTCCATTGTTCGGAGGTGCTTATGATTTATCTTTGGTATATATGTATATATATTTTGGTCACGACAGAGTCTTGTTCCGTCTATGTATTCATTATGACAGTAGAGGCTCGTAGATACGTAGTGTGGGTCAGGTGGTCTCAAAAGATGCTATTATTATGTACATATTATTTTGATGGCCGAGAGACATATGTATATAAAGTACTTAAGTTTTGATACAAATTATGTTTCCCATACTTTCATGCGTAAAACTGGCAAAAGATCATTAAATGAGTAAAATGAGTAGTAAAGTGAGCGGTGCCCGGTATCTAGCTCCGGGTACCCGTCGCGGCCCCTAGTTGGGTCGTGAGAAAAGGTTATTGTTATGATATTGTAAATGTATTGTTGACGTTTGGGAGTTGAATTACGATATGGAGGAATGTTGTATAAATAAAGGACATGCTGTCCTATTTTCCCTAGCTTTAGCCATTTATGCTAGTTGTCAATTCTAACGATAGTATGACCTTGATGAAGGTATAAACGCAAGCGTGGAAGGGAACGTGCAAGTGTTATATAGTCGAACGAAAAGGTATGTAAGGCTAACCCTTCTTTCATAAGGTATGGTTCTTTGGCCAAACGTCTAAATCTCCTATAAGACTAGGATTCCCTTCAAACGATTTGATTCTTCGAGCTAGTAAGCTCCCGATGCTCGATGTGCTACGATTGTACTAAGTTCCTTGTATGACGCGTAATCCTATAGGGTAGAGGTAACGATAATGACAATGATAGTAATGATGCTAAAGATGCTTATGAGCTATTATATGTATGTGTGCCTATGAAGGGCTATAATAAGACCCCGAGCTTATGACGCCGGGTAAGAATATATGTATATGAATATGTATAGAGTATGTATATGATTATGAAACGCGCGCGCACTTCTGCAGAAGGTACGAATAACCCTGATGCCTTGGTAGGGCTAGGTATGTATGACCTTGAGACTTGGTTGGCCAAGTATGTATGAAACACCGAACCTTTATGGTCGGGCACTCTATAGCTATATATATATATATGTGTGTGTGTGTGTATGACATCAATATGAGTACGAATATGTTATAAAAATGAATGTGAAGGTAAATAAATACGGATATATATGTATGTACACGGATACGCAATAGAAATGGAATGTCCTTGTGGAAAGCAAGTAAGTGCTATGACGACGATATTATCATCTCCCATGTTATGCTATCTCATATGTTGACTCTTAAGATTTCATATTGATATTGATCATGCTTTACATACTCAGTACATTCTTCGTACTGACGTCCTTTTGTTTGTGGACGCTGCGTCATGCCCGCAGGTGCACAGGGAGACAGGCTCGATCCATAGCTACATTTTCAGGGACTACATAGCGGAGCTCCATTTTATTCGGAGCTATAACTTTTGGGTACTTATTATTTTGTGTACATAATTATGGGCATAGCGGGGTCCTGTCCCGCTCATGTGATATGTTATAACCTTCTTAGAGGCTCGTAGACATGTGTATGTGGTTAGATGTGTTTGGCCTTGTCGGCCTATATTTTTGTATGTCATTTTGTTGGCCTTGTCGGCCCATGTACATTGATGTGGCATAGATGCCTATGATGATATAAGAAATATTTTCGTCCAATTGGGACTAGTATGATTGATGGCTAGAATGCATGATTTGATTTATGGCTCACCTAGACGTTATGTGAAAGTATGTTAAAGGGGTGCCCGGGTGGGGTAGCACCGGGTGCTCGTCGCGGCCCTAGTCGGGTCGTGACAAAAGTTGTATCAGAGCAGTTCAGTCCTAGGGTGTGTCTACGAACCGTGTCTAGTAGAGTCTTGGTTATGGGTGTGTTGCGCGCCACACTTATAAACAGGAAGCTGTGGACATTTTAGGAATAAATGACCTTCTTTCTACATAAGAATCGTGCGATAGAGCTATGATGTAAGAAATTCTTGTTCCTTAATCGTGTGTTGTGTATTTCAGAGAATGCCTGTAAAGAGAAAGACTACAGCAGCCCAAAAGGGCAAGACGGTGGCAGAAAAGCGGGCTGAAAGAGCACCGCCACCGGTAGTTGAAGAAAGTGAGTCCCAAAGTGCGGCTCAATCTCAGTCCTCCCAGACAGTGCCTATTACTGAGGAGTGTGAGGGAGCCTCAGCCCCAGCTCCAGCACCTCCAGCTCCTCCACCGGATGCTTCTGGCCAAGATATAAAAGAGGCCATACATTTTCTTACATAGTTGGTTGCTGCTCAGACTCAGCAGCAAAGTACAGGGAAGGTGACAGGGCTGTTAGTGCAAGGGCCCGTGACTTCATTACTTTAAAACCTTCGAAATTCTTTGGGTCAAAGCCGGAGGAGGATCCCCAGGACTTTATTGATGGTATGTTGAGGACGCTTCGATTGATACATGCTTCAGACACCGAGTCGGTGGAGTTAGCGTCGTATAGATTGAGAGATGTCTCGATCCAGTGGTATACAGTCTGGATGGCTTCATGGGGAGCCAATGCACCTCCCCCGGTATGGCAAAAGTTTGTTGATTCTTTTCTTTGTCATTATATGCCTCCAGAAGTTCGGCGAGCTAGGGCCGATAAATTCTTAAATTTAAGGCAGGGTAGCATGAGTGCTCTAGAGTACAGTCACCGCTTCAATTCCTTGGCCAGGTATGCTTCGGCCATGGCAGCGGATATGGGTGACCGGGTACACCGATTTGTGAAGGGATTATGTTATATCCCGCATTTTGTACATACGGATAATTCAAGGTGATTGCGGAAATTTAAGAGCAAGGTTATATCTTTGATCTTGTTTAGCACACAAGTTGTTTATGAGAGTTATGGATGTGGAAATATTAAGAAAGGCTAGGGGTAAAAAGGAAAATTCGCAAGATGACTCATAGAAATATGGAGGAAGGCTAAGGGAAAATTTGGAATTTGGAGAATAATTTTTCATGAATTACAAAACAAAACAAAAAAAAGGGCTTGAACTTAAGGGGCCATTTGGCCGTCCAAAAAGATAAATGGGCCAAGGCCCATATGGGAGCAAAATAAATAAGTGTAAAAGATGACCCATGTATTATTTCATCTTCATCTAAGAAGATTCAAGAAATTTAGAGAGGAGGAAAGAAGCCAAAGGCCATTCGGCCATAAGAGCAAAAAAAAAAAAAAAAAAATTGGCCCTTGAAAATCTTGATCAAAAAAGAATAATTTCTTCTAGCATCCCTACTAATTCAAGGGTCCTCTTTAACATGGTATAATTATTGGAGCAAGAAAAACATCTATTCTTGCAAGGAGCAACTTCAGCCAAGAAAGAAGATAAGTGGAAAAGGTAAGAATTAATCTTCTTTTATATGTTATGGATGATTATGTATGTTGTAGTATGTAAAAGTGGATGAAATTCGTGAAAACATGGAGCCTAGATTGTGGCCGTGTATATGTGTGGTGTGTAGGAACAATGATTCAATTATTTTATTTAGTGTTTTAGTTGTTGTTGTGGATTCTATGTTGATAATGAAAGTTTGGTGATTCTAGTTGTAGTTGTAAGTGTTGGAGAGTGGTTATGGTAGTCAATGTGACTATAATATTATTTCTTGTATTTATGGAAAACAATATTGCTAAGCATGTGAATTGTTGGTATAGTTCATGAATTTGGAAGAAGAAAATGTATTGTTGTTGTTCTTGTTGAGTTTGAAAGGTTTCGGGTAGTATGTTGGTTTGGCCATTTGGAATGTAAGGCGGATTGTTGAAGTGTTCTTGAATATTGATTGAATAGCTTCGGATTAGTACTTGAATGTGTGAGCAAATATGAAGTGAATATAAGTGAAACGTCGTTGAAGTTTGTAGAAAGAAGTTGCTAATGTTAGTATGCATTTTGAATCGATTGTGGATATTGTTAGAATAGTTGTTGATATTTTGGCCGAGTTAAATTCTCGGATTTGTTGTTGTATTTTTTGCCGAGTTGAATTCTCGGGGTTGTGGTATTTACAGGGGAAATGCTGCCGAAATTTCTGTAAATAAAGTGTTGGTTTAGAATTGGACTCTTAAGTGTTATGGCTAATGTTTGGTATGTATGAATATTGTTGTAGATCTTGCGAAGCCAAAGGCTTAAGTTCGGATTAGCGTAGAAAGCGGGCAAGGTATGTAAGGCTTACCTTTCTTTCTTTTGGCATGATCTTTATGAAACGAGCAAATGACGTATATGTATGATTCTAAAGAAATTCCTGCTCTTAGAGCCACTAGGATGGCTAACGTTCTTGATTTCCATAAGCTACCTCATATGATTTTGATGCGTATATATGATGACCGAATATCTAGTTGATATGTTTCCGAATGGTATTCGAAAGATAATCGATATGACTAAAGTCTTGATTTTTCAAATGCTAACACGTTCGACTATTCCATTGAGTCTTTGATATATTTTGATATGTATATATGATTCCAAAAGTTATATTTGATTTGATCTATACGATATCCGAAAAATACTTGATATGATTATTGCTTCGATTTTCCAAAAATGGCTTCTGAAATGCTCGTAGAAGGTTCTGTACTTCAAGCGTCCATAACTTTCTCATACTAAGTCGGATTGACCCGAAACTTGTTTCTGAGCCTTCAGGAGTCGGTAAGTATACTTGTCTATCGAGTCTTGATTTATGTGCATATGGTTTCGCATTATTCTGTTCGTGCAAGCCTCAGTTTGGATTTCACTGAGCCCGGGCCAGGATATGTTATCGTGCGCACTCCTCTGCATTGTTCACC
Organism: Lycium barbarum; assembly: GCF_019175385.1. Taxonomy (NCBI): domain Eukaryota; kingdom Viridiplantae; phylum Streptophyta; class Magnoliopsida; order Solanales; family Solanaceae; genus Lycium; species Lycium barbarum. Next base: position 43,643,550 of record NC_083347.1, read on the forward strand.
GAGTCCCTCTTACTTGCGGGCCGGGACACGTTATATGTATATGTATATGTATATGATGATATGATGCTACGGGGATGGTGGCTAGGATGGCTTATGATGACTTTATTCACCGAGACCCGTAATAGAGGGTCGGGACACGTTATATGTATATATGGTATATGATTCTGACATGCATGATTCTATCCACCGAGTCCCTTAATAATGGGCCGGGACACGTTATATGTAAACATGATACATGATGTTGACATACATGATTCTATCTACCGAGTCCCTCACTAGAGGGCCGGGACACGTTATATGTATATATGCTATATGATGTTGACATGTTGACATGCATGACCTTATTCACCGAGTCCCTTACTAAATGGACGGGACACGTTATATATATATATATCTATATATATATATATATATTGTATATGTGTATGATTCATGATTTGAAATATACTACTTCACTACATAAAGGAAACGTATTGATGATTTCACACAGTTATATTGGTTCTAGAGAGTTTCTATTTTTGGCTATGATCCCCTGTACTGTACTTCATGCCTTACATACTCGATACATTTTCCGTACTGACCCCTTCTTCTTCAGGGGCTGCGTTTCATGCCCGCAGGTACAGACGTTCACGTGAGTGACCCGACAGCTTAGGCCATCTATTCTGCTGCTCTGGAGTGCTCCCTTGTTCTGGAGCCTACATTTTGGTACAGACTCTTCTGTTGTCTATATGTATGTATATGTTCAGGGGTACGGTGGGGCCCTATCCCGTCATATGATTCAGTTATCTTTGTTAGAGGCCTGTAGACATGTATGTGGGTCATGGGTCGTTGTGGTTCAGATATGTCTGTGTGGCTTGCGTCTAAGAGGTTCCATTTGCTATGATAGCCTTAACGGCTTGTACGTATGTATATATTGATGTTTTGGATAATATGTTCCACGACAGCCTTGGCGGCTTCTATATGATATGTATGATATATGTGACCGCTTAAGACGACATCTGTTCTCAGTATCTATATAAATGGATATACGTTGGATATGAATGAGTTAGGGATATGTCGATTGGTAAGTAGGTGTATATGGGTGTCCAGCTCGGGCACTAGTCACGGCCCACGGGGTTGGGTCGTTACAGCTTAGGACCACACTTGATGGATAGATGCTTGACTGTGTCCCTTCAAGACGGTATTGATATTGCACGCATTCAGGCACATGCTCAGAACTTAGAAGAAAGCCTACAGCAGCGGAGAAGTGAACGCGAGCAGCATAGGGGTCATAGCAAGAGGGCCAGATCTTCAGGCCCGATGAGTGAGTCCAGAGGCGGACACAGGCAGCAGTTCCCTAGACATTCAGGATATTCTATGACCAGTGCATCTCCACGGTTTTCAGGCCAGAGCCTTGATAGATCTGCTCGTTCAGGGCCGAGTCCGAGTTATTCAGGACCTCAGTTCAGAGATGATTCAGGCCAGTCAAGGCCACCTGTACCACGATTTTCCCAGTGTGGGAAGTTGCATTGAGGTCGATGTCGATTGGGCTCAGATGGTTGCTATTCATGTGGTCGACCAGGCCATATCATGTGTGATTGCCCCTCAGTACATGGTAGAGTTAAGACCCAGCCATCAGGGTCGGCAGCCGGATCTTCAGCATCTGCACGCCCTACGGGGCCAGGTTCACATGCGCCAGTCGGCCATGGTAGAGGCAGAGGGAGAGCTCCCACTTCTAGCGGTCCTCAGCACCGTATTTATGCTTTGGCTGGACGCCAAGATCTTGAGTCTTCTCCTGACGTGGTCACAGGTATATTATCGGTATTCTCTCATGATGTATATGTTTTGATTGATCCGGGCTCCACATTGTCATATGTTAATCCTTATATAGCGGGTCAATTTAAAATCGAGCCGGAGTCGATCAAACCTTTTGAGGTGTCTACACCCATGGGTGAATCGGTAATAGCTAGCCAAGTATATAGAGATTGTGTAGTTGTGATATGTGACCGCCGTACTATAGTTGACTTGCATGAACTAAAGATGGTAGATTTTGATTTCATTATGGGTATGGATTGGTTGACTTCTTGTTATGCCAATGTTGATTGCCGGATGAAAATGGTTTGTTTCTAGTTTTCGGGAGAACCAGTTTTAGAATGGAAAGGAAATACGGCATCACCAAAAGGTAGGTTTATTTCCTATCTAAAGGCAAGGAAAATGATCACAAAAGGGTGTATTTATCATCTAGTACGAGTTCAAGATGTAGAAGCTGAGTCGCCGACTCTACAGTCAGTTCCAGTGATGAATGAATTCCCGGATGTGTTCCTGGAAGAGCTTCCAGGCCTTCCTCCCGAGCGGGAGATTGATTTTGCTATTGAGGTGTTGCCAGACACTAAGCCTATATCTATTCCTCCCTATAGAATGGCTCCCGCAGAATTGAAAGAGTTGAAGGAGCAATTGGAAGATTTGCTTGATAAAGGCTTCGTTAGGCCTAGTTCATCCCCGTGGGGAGCACCCGTATTTTTTGTCCGAAAGAAAGATGGCTCGTTGAGAATGTGCATTGATTATCGGCAATTGAATAAAGTGATGATTAAGAACAAATATCCTCTTCCGAGGATTGATGATTTATTTGATCAGTTGCAAGGTGCCAAATGGTTTTCAAAGATCGATTTGAGGTCCGGGTATCACCAAGTGAGAGTTAGGGAGAACGATATCCCTAAGACAGCCTTCAGACATTTGAGTTCCGAGTAATGTCATTTGGGCTAACCAATGCGCTGGCAGTGTTCATGGACTTGATGAACGATGTGTTTTTGTTCGTGATTGTATTCATCGACGATATCTTGGTGTATTTTAGATCCGAGGCAGAACATGCAGATCATTTGCGTGTTGTCCTTGGAGTTCTTCGAACTCGAGAGTTGTTTGCAAAGTTTTCCAAATGCGAGTTCTGGTTGAACTCAGTGGCATTCCTAGGGCATATTGTTGCAGCCGATGGTATTCGACTGGATAGCCAAAAGATTGAGGCTGTGAATACTTGGCCACGGCCCACAACTCCTATGGAGGTACATAGCTTTCTGGGCTTAGCAGGTTATTACAGGAGATTCGTTGAGGGTTTTTCTTCTATTTCTGCACCACTTACAAGATTGACCCATAAATAGGCAAAGTTTCAGTGGACAGATGCTTGCGAACGTAGTTTCCAAGAGTTGAAAGATAGGTTGACTTCTGCACCAGTCTTGACACTTCCAGATGGATTGGAAGGATATGTTGTTTATTGTGATGCTTCAGGTGTTGGGCTAGGCTGTGTATTGATGCAGCACGGTAAAGTGGTTGCATATGCTTTAAGGCAACTGCGGAAACATGAGCAGAATTATCCGACCCACGATCTAGAATTGGCCGCAGTGGTTCATGCTTTAAAGATATGGAGACATTATTTATATGGTGTCCATGTAGATATTTATACCGATCATAAGAGCCTTCAGTATATTTTCAGGCAGAAAGAGTTGAATTTGCGGCAACGACGATGGCTAGAGTTGCTAAAAGATTATGATGTCGATATCTTGCATCACCCCGGAAAGGAGAATGTTGTAGCTGATGCTCTTAGCCGCAGATCTATGGGAAGTTTATGTGATGTACGACCGGAGAAGAGAGAAATGACTCGTGAGCTTCAGCAATTAGCTAGCCTAGGAGTCCGAGTAGTGGACTCAGGTAACAAGGGAACTACTATTCAGAATTCAACAGTTTCGTCGCTAGTCGCGGAGGTGAAAGAGCGGCAATACGAAGATCCCATGCTAATGCAGTACAGAGATACACTCCCCCAGAAAGAGGAGTCATCATTTGATATTTCAGGAGACGGAGTCCTTCGATGTCGAGGCAGATTATGTGTTCCCGATGTGGCGGGGCTACGCCACCAAATATTGAGAGAAGCTCATTGTTCCCGTTATTCTGTCCACCCCGGAGCGATGAAAATGTATCATGATCTCAAGTCTGTATATTGGTGGAATGGGATGAAGAAATATGTAGCGGAATTTGTGGCTCAATGTCTTAATTGCCAACAAGTGAAATCGAGCACCAAAAGCCGGGCGGATTGTTGCAAGCTATAGAAATCCCAACTTGGAAGTGGGAAGTGATTAACATGGATTTCATTACAGGCTTACCCCGTTCTCGACGTAAGTATGATTCCATATGGGTGATTGTTGATAGACTCACAAAGTCAGCTCACTTCTTGCCAGTCAGGACGACGTATGTGGCTGAAGATTATGCAAAACTGTATGTTAAAGAGATAGTGAGACTCCATGGTGTTCCAGTATCGATTATCTCAGACAGAGGAACTCAGTTTACAGCTAAATTTTGGGAGTCTTTCCAAGCGGGTTTAGGGACCCAAGTGAGTCTTAACACGACATTTCATCCACAGACCGATGGACAAGCCGAACGTACTATTCAGATTCTTGAAGATATGTTACGCGCATGTATGATAGATTTTGGAGGTAGTTGGGATGATCATTTGCCACTCATTGAATTTGCTTAGAATAATAGTTATCATTCTAGCATTCAAATGACACCGTATGAGGCTTTATATGGGCGAAAATGTAGATCCCCAATTGGGTGGTTTGAAATAGGAGAGGCTCAGTTGATAGGGCCAGACTTGGTCCAGCAAGCCATAGAGAAAGTCAAGCTCATACAAGATCGGTTGTTAGCGGCTCAAAGTCGTCAGAAGTCCTATGCAGATAATCGTCGAAGAGACTTAGAGTTCCAAGTTAAGGATTGGGTATTCTTGAAAGTGTCGCCAATGAAGGGCGTTATAAGATTTGGCAAAAAGGGGAAGCTTAGTCCCCGGTATATTGGGCCTTATGAGATTGTGCGCAAGATAGGAAAGGTGGCCTATGAGTTAGATCTATCTCCCGATTTGGAGTCAGTTCATCCAGTTTTCCACGTCTCGATGCTCCGGAAATGTATTGGAGATCCTACCAGGATCGTCCCAGTAAATGATGTGCAAGTGACAGAGAAATTGACCTATGAAGAAGTACCCATTGCCATACTAGATAGGCAAGTACGGAGGCTTAGAAACAAAGAGGTGGCCTCAGTTAAGGTTCTATGGAGAAGCAGTAAACGAGAGGAAATGACGTGGGAAGCGGAAGAAAGCATGCGATTCAGATACCCGCGGTTATTTCAGCCTTTGGAAGAGATCCAAGATGAGACGTCAAGATCATAAGGTATGTATGTTTTGCTTTTATGCTTTTGGGTCGTGTGTGGCCAAATTCTATTGCTATTATGTTGTTGCCCAATGAGGCATTGTTATTGTGGGCTGTTGTGATAGGATGGTAGTGCCATATTACAGAGGAAACTCTGGCGAAATTTTTATAGAATCCCCGAAGACTTTAACATTCGAGGACGAATGTTCTTAAGGGGGGGGGGGGGGGGGAGAATGTTACACCTCGGAAAATATTCCGTTGGTACGCAAGTGAATGAACTAGTGAGGAGTATAAGTATACGATGTTTTCATGGGCGAGCGATGAAATTCGATGATTCTAGGTGAGAGTTCAAAGATGTTAGAGACGGGGGAAGAGGATTGCCAAGAGAAGGTAAAGTATTTTGATAAGCATCGGAAAGAAATTACAAGTAACAAGTTAGTAAGGGCTAAATGATGTCTTGGTATTGAAGTGTTGAACAAGTGTTAAGAAGGTTTCATAAGGATTGGAGATCAACGAGATGACGAAACGAACTTCGGGATCACTGGGGATTATACGGCCAAACATACTGGCCGTATAATTTATACGGTCCGTATATTTGGGACCGTATAATCAACCCAGATTGGCCAAACTCTCTGGACCAATTGTACGACCAAACATACGGCCCGTACAATTTACACGGACCGTAGGTTGGTCCTTATGTTTGGTCGGGACAGATTTTGTCCAATAAATGTAAGGGACCAAGGTTATTTCATTTCATTTCTTCTTGACACCCCTTCTCTCTACATATATTCCACAAGTTTTCAAGGGTTTTTAGTGATCAACAACACAAAATAAGTGAATCAAATGTAAGAAAACCCAATAAAGATCATTCAAGTCAAGAAATCCAAATGGAGAAAAACTAGGGTTTTTGCTCAAGTGGAGTATTTCGACTAAGGCTTGTTCCTACAACATCTAAGGTAAGATTTATGGTATATATATGTTGTTTAAGGTATTTGGAAGTTGAAATGCTTGGATTTTAGAAGAGTATAGCAAAATGGGTCATGAAAGATGAATAGTGACGTTTTGAGAAATAGTTTGAATTGAATCATGATTGTTGTTGTGTTGTGACATGAATGGGTTATAAATGACGTTAAGATCATGAAATAGGCATTGCATGTGAATGGACCAAATCGTGTGTTATGGTCTTGAATATGGAAAATTGGAAGTGAATTGAGAATATGGATAATGTAGATGACTAAAGGTTATTGTTATGATATTGTAAATGTATTATTGACGTTTGGGAGTTGAATTACGATATGGAGGAATGTTGTATAAATAAAGGAGATGCTGTCCGATTTTCCCTAGCTTTAGCCATTTATGCTAGTTGTCAATTCTAACGATATTATGACCTTGATGAAGGTATAAACGCAAGCGTGGAAGGGAACGTGCAAGTGTTATATAGTCAAACGAAAAGGTATGTAAGGCTAACCCTTGTTTCATAAGGCATGATACTTTGGCCAAACGTCTAAATCTCCTATAAGACTAGGATTCCCTTCAAACGATTTGATTCTCCGAGCTAGTAAGCTCCCGATGATCGATGTGCTACGATTGTACTAATTTCCTCGTATGACGCGTAAGCCTATAGGGTAGAGGTAACGATAATGACAATGATAGTAATGATGATGAGAATAAAATGATGCTAAAGATGCTTATGAGCTATTATATGAATGTGTGCCTATGAAGGGCTATAATAAGACCCCGAGCTTATGACGCCGGGTAAGAATATATGTATATGAATATGTATAGAGTATGTATATGATTATGAAATGTGCGCGCACTTTTGCAGAAGGTACGGATAACCCTGATGCCTTGGTAGGGCCAGGTATGTATTGTTACACCTCGGAAAAGTCCCCGTACATGTACAAGGAATAGACCAACGAAGGGTATGAGTGTGTGGTGTTTTACTAAGTAAGGGGTGATGATTCATGAATTTTTGGAAATAAGAAAGTGGTAGAATTTTATCCAGCCCAGTGGTCGTAAAGTGATTTACGGCCCGTAAAGTGATTTACGGACCGTAAATCACCATCGTCCTCCAGCCTTCCAAATTCTTAACTTTCTGTTAAGTGCGGAAATCGTTAAATATGACTTGGTATACGGCCCGTAAACCTCGATCGTAAACTACCATGATCACTAGCCAACCTTTTTGTTTTGGACATGCTTAAATACCACCACACTATACGGTCCGTAAACTGGTTTACGGTCCGTAAACTGTGGTTTACGACCACTGTTCACCCCGACAATTGTTCATTAAAAATCAGATTTTGAGTTATTAAAAAGGGACCCAAGCCTCATTTTATTTCATTACTCATCCATACCATTCAAGAACACTCTAGAACTCTCTCAACGCTTCATCCCTAGAAATTCGAGTGAATCTAAGGAAAACTAAGATCATCAACACCAAATCCAAGCAACAAGTGTATGAAACCTAGTTGGAGGTCATCTTCTTCAAGAAATTCCAAAAGAGGTGAAGAAGGGTTTTAGTGCTAGAGGAGTATTCCCATTCAAAGCTTGTTCAACCATCATCTAAGGTAAGTTTCATGACTTTATCATGTTGTTTAAAGCATTAGAAGACTAAGACACTTGAATTGTGGTAAGACATAGAAAATAGACCATTACTGAGTGAATAGTGTCACTATGGAATGATAGTTGAATGAAATCATGAAAGTTGATATGTTATGATTATAAATACGTTATAAATGACGTATAGTACATGGAATAGGTGTGAAGTAAGCAAAATTACGATGATAAGCGAAAAACCATTAAATGTGGAGAAATTGGAGGCAGGTGGTGGATTTTGCTTAAGGTATATGAATGATGATTGTTGCTTGCAATATTATGAGTGTTGTTGTAAATGTTTAGGAGTTGGAATATAACGGGGAGAAAGGTAGTAGAAACAAAGGAAATGTCGCCTAGTTTTCCTTAGGAATAATGATGTGTTTTCGTAATCTATTAACTAACGCTAGTCTAAATTCTCTCGTGAAGGTAACGACGTGACATCGAAGGAACAAAAGTGAACGATAGCCTAGCTAGATGATAAAGGTATGTGAGGCTAGTCCTTTCTTTCTAATGGCATGAATCCTATGGTATAAGTTCTTTCCTCTTCATGAGTTCATGTATCCCGAGAAGCTAAAAGTCTATATTCCTATATATCTATATAAGATAAGAGATATGATATGATGATGCCATATTGACAATGATGTCCTGGATTGCTTACACTCACCTTATGTACTAATTCCTTCAAGGTGAGGCAGAATGTCAATAATTGCTCCATAATGAAATCGGGGGATCACGACCTTACGTCACCCCGATAGAGTATGTATGATCTTGAGCCTTATGCATGTATTATGTTAAGATAAGCATATTTTGATAAACATATTATTATAAGTATTTTATAATGAGCATGTCATGATTGCATCACACCGCGCCTAGTTGGCCGGGCAGTCACCGCTACGGCGGACAGCTATACTGATACAACACGACCTTCGGGCGTGGGCAGACACCACTAGTGGGAGGCATGAGATGGTACCCCGGACGCGGGAGGCCTGGACGCGGGCTTATATTATTGATTATCACACCGTTCCGGTAAGGACGGGCAGCTTGCATGTCATGCATACATGATTTGATGATGAGTATGAGTAAGACAGCTTGTATCACTTCTTTCATGATTATCGTTCAGAATCAGATGTTCATATTGATGCTCTCATTATATTATTGTTGTCCTTCTTCATTGTTTATGCCTCTCATACTCGGTACAATATTCGTACTGACGTCCTTTTCTTTGGAGCTGTCAGTGGACTGAAAGCACTCCATTGTTCGGAGGTGCTTATGATTATTCCTTTGGTGTATAAACATTTTGGGCAAGACGGAGTCTTGTTCCGTCTATATGTGCAACATGTCAGTAGAGGCTCATAGACGCGCAGTGTGGGTAGTATGGTCTCACATTTTTCATGTATATTTGTACGTATTATTTTGATATACTAAAGATCCCTATATATGTAAAAGTATTTATGTTTCCCTATAAACTATGACTTTTCCATGCTTTGAGTTAAAAGAAATAAAAAGGGCATTAATCGAGTAAAGTGAGTAATAGAGCGAGCGGTGCTCGGTGGTTAGCCCCGGGTACCCGTCGCGACCCCTAGCTGGGTCGTGACAAAAGTGGTATCAGACCAGTTCGTCCTAGGAAGTGTCTACGAGCCATGTCTAGTAGAGTCTTGTTTATGGTGTGTTGCGCACCACGCTAATAAACAAGAGGCTACAGGGCATTTAGGAAGAATGACCATATTTCTTCTTATGAGATCGTGCGATAGAGCCATGCCTAAGATTTTATCCTCCCCTAAAAGTGCGTTGTGATTTCAGAATGCCGCCGAAAGGAAAAGCTACAGCTGCCCAGGAGGGTAAAGCTACGACGAAGAAGCGGGAAGGAAGGGAGCCTCCGGCGAATGTAGAGGAAAGTGAATCACAGAATGAGGCCTCGCCTAATGTAGGAGAGCAGGGAGGAGCCTCGGTCCCAATTCCTCCATCAGTTGCTTCGGGTCAACAAGTGACCGAGGCCATACACTTACTGACGCAATTGGTTGCCGCCCAGGCACAGCGGCAAAATGCGGGCCCGAGTTATCGTTCCGCCAGTACGAGAGCGCGTGACTTCCTGACTTTAAATCCTCCGGAATTTTTCGGGTAGAAGCCGGATGAGGACCCACAAGGCTTTGTTGATAAGATGTTGAGGACGCTGAAACTTATGCATGCTTCTGAGACAGAGTCGGTAGAGTTGGCTTCTTATAGACTCCGCGATGTGGCGGTATTGTGGTATAACATGTTATATCCCGCATTTTTGTGCACTTGGAAAATTTGGAAGAATCTTGCCTTGTAGGAAATGAGGGCTATATTTTATTCTATTTCATATATGTGTGTTATTCATGAAAAATATTGATGCGAAAATACGGAGGAAGGCCAAGGGCAAAATTGGAATTTTAGAAATTAGTTTCGTGAATTACAAAATAAGATTCACAATTAATTGGGCTCAGAAAAATAAAAGAGGAATTGAGGCCCAAAGCAATAGGGTGGCCGGCCATGGTCTTGGCCCAAGCCCTTATAGTTGATCATGTGACTAGTCATGTGATCAATTAATATAAGAGGAGATAATTGTCAACAACATTCAAGAAAAATCAAACAAAGAGAGAGTGAGAGTTTAAGGGGCCTTCGGCCGAACCCCAACAAGAACAAAAAAAAAAAATTCCAAGTCCTTCAACTTTGATCCTAAAATCTTGTTCTTCTTGAATTCTTAATAAGTTCAAGACGCTCTTCGACGTAGTATAATTAGTTTAGCGAGAGGACGACGTTTGTGGCAAGTGGAAAATTGAAGAAAAAGGTAAGAATTCTATTATTTTATGTTATGGAAGAAGTGTATATGTTATAATGATCGGAATTAGATGAGGATTATGGAATTGTGGTGTGTGGGTGTATGGCATGTGTGTGTGTGTGATGTGTACATTGCCGTGAGCCATAGTGGTGAAGGGGAGAAGTGAATTAAATTTTATTTAGCTTGTTAGTTGTGTCGTTGTGGCATTTATGACGTAAATTAAGGTTTAACGACTTAAGTCGGCGTTGAAATTGCATGTATGTTGTTATGGGAAATTATGTGTTTTAATATAGTTTTTATGTAATTATGAAAGTAAAGGTCTAAAGTGTGAATTAATGTTCTTGTTAATGAATTTGGAAGAAGACAATGCGACTTTGTTGTTTCGTCGCATTTGTTGAAGTTTCGGATGGAATATGGAATTGGCGGGATTGCTTGAATCCTTGAGTATTGCTTGAAATGTTAGTGAATTATGTTTGAATAACTTTGAGTTAGTAAATGAATATGAGAATGTTGATATTAGCTTGATATTGTGAAGTTGGAATGGAAGTTGTCTCCTTATGTAGAAAGGAAGAATAATTACGTTAGAATGTGTTTTATTGTGGTTGTTAATGTTGTTGGTATTGTTGTGGGTGTTGATTGTTGATATTATGGCCGAGAAGGTTCTCGGGGATGTTGAATTTATAGGGGAAGTGCTGCCGAAATTTCGGTAGACGAATAGGGATTTTATTTTGAATTCTTAAAGCTTGAAACTCATATTTGGTAACCATGACCAATTGTAGATTTTGGAGGAAACGGGAGTTGAGTTTGGCCGAGCGTAAGACGCAAGTAAGGTATGTAAAGCCCCACCTTTTCTTCTTTTGGCATGTCCTAGGTATACTAGGTTTGGATTTGAGCCTCGGGGAATATTCTGTTCATAGAAATCCGAGTTTACTTTTAGCACTATTCCATTCAGTAAAATTGAATTAGAACTTTGACATTTTGTTGGAAAGAATGTTCAAACGTTCGTAACTTTCATAAACATGACCGAATCACTCCTAAGCTTTCATGGATGACTCCATAAGGTCTAATGTTTGTAAATTTCGTACGCCACCTCGACTTGACCCGAGGTGGGCCCACTAGTCCTGAGACTTCCTTCGTTTGTCGTACTTGATCTATTTTTGTATAATATAAAAAGGGGACTTTTGCCTATGAATTTAAGACTCCGTTTGATTTGCTCCATAAGTTATTTGAAAGCTCCTTAATGTGAATGATACTAAATTTTCAGGAAATGGCCCATGAGGTATTTTTCGAAAGTTTTATAAATCTAAAGGCTCACACCTTTTATATACTAATTCCGACAGACTCGATACTTGCTTTGAGCTTTCTGATCTCAATATATATGTATATGTATTTATTTGTCGAGTCTTGGAATTTAATTGTGTATATGCATATGGTTTCCGCACTACTCTGCTCGTGCCTACTACTATGATATCGTTCGCTGGTTCCCGGGCCGGTTTGTGATCGTGCGTATTATGACATATTCAGCAGTATGATGTGTTACGGTTCCCGAGACCTCGCCATAGGGCCGGGTACCGTTTATGGAGTTATGCTGTGATATGGCTTATGATATGTTTTGATGATACGATATGTTATGTTCGGGGTTTGTACGGAGATTTGAAACCTTCTGGAGTATGCTGTGTTGTGGCACCAGCGTCGGAGTGGTGACCACGTTCCTGAGCCTTATGCATGATTTTTTTTTGTTTTCATTATATATACATATGCTTTCAGCACATACTTTGATGTACTGGTTCGGTATTTACTTTCTGTACCCTTTTATGTCAGTTATGGTTTAGATTTCTGTACTCTATGCTTTACATACTCGGTACATCTTTCGTACTGACCCCCTTTCTTCGGGGGCTGCGTTTCATGCCCGCAGGTACTGAGGTTCGTGACCCGCCAGTGTAGGCCACACTTTCTGCTATTACAGAGCGCTCCTCTTGATCCGGAGCCTACATTTTGGTATATATCTTTCGTCATGTATATATTTCTGTATATATCTGGACTATTTGGGGTACGGCGGGTCCCTGTCCCGTCATATGTTTCCGTTTTGGTGTGTAGAGGCCTGTAGTCATATATGTGGGTCGTGGGTCCTATGTGTGTTCGCTTTGGTTATGATTTGCCTCTTAATGCGGTCCCGTCTGTTATGGCGGCCATGGTGGCCCATATTTTTGTATATGTGCATATATTCGGCGAGGTGTATTCCGCCGCCCCTTCTTGTCTTGATATGATATATTTGCACGCACGACCACTTAAAATAATATTTGATTTCATATCTATTTAAAAATGATTGATACGAAATCTGAGTTAAATTTGAATATGACGAGTTAGTATGTAAGTCTGTTTGGGGTGTCCAAATAAGGCACCAGTCGCGGCCCACGGAGCTGGGTCGTGACAAAAGTGGTATCAGAGCGGTTTGTCCTCGGAATGTCTACAGGCCGTGTCTCGTAGAGTCTTGTTTATCGGTGTGTTGTGCACCACATCTATAAACAGGAGGCTACAGGACATTTAGGGTGTTACCTTTCTTTGAATCTTAGATCGTGCGATAGAGCTGTGCTATTAGGATGACTCTTTTCTGATTGGCTGTTGTGTTTTTCAGTGATGCCTCCGAAGAAGGCGACGGCTGCCCAGAAGGGCAAGGCGGTGGTAGGGGAGACTAGTCAGGCGCAGAGAGTTACCTGGGCTCGTGCTCAGGATTTGCCCGACGTTGTGCCCCAGTCAAAGGGTTCCGCTACACCACCACCGGCGGAGCCTGGAGAAGGTCCATCATTAGCTCCAGAGGCTCCAGCGCCCGAGCCTCCAGTTCCTCAGCCAGGGGCGGAGGATAGGACGTTGAGGGAGGCCGTACAGTTGTTGACGACTTTGTAGCGGGACAGGCTCGCAGACGCGGGCTCAGAGGTGATGATGATGACAGGCGTGATAGCCTGAGGGTCCGTGCTTTTTTGACATGTAGCCCCCCAGAGGTTTTCGGGTCTAAGCCCGAGGAGGATCCCCAGGACTTCATTCGGCAGATGCGGCGCTCATTGGGACTGGTCAGGGCTTCTGACACCGAGTCCATTGAGTTAGCTTCCCACAGATTACGAGATGTCGCAGCTAATTGGTATGAGTCCTGGGAGTTTTCCAGAGGTGAGGGTGCTCCCCCAGCTACATGGGACGAGTTTGTGGCCGCTTTTCTCTGCCACTTTTTGCCCCCGGAGTTGCGGAGGGCGAGGGTTGATAGATTTTTGCAGTTGCGGCAGAGAGGTCGGAGTGTTTGTGAGTATAATTTGGAGTTTGATTCTTTGGGTCGATATGCACATGCTATAGTAGCGGATATGGCTGACCGGATGCACCAGTACGTGATAGGGTTGGACCGCAACCTGGTTGACAGTTCTATGGCGATGGCATCGCAGACTGATATGGACATCGCCCGATTACAGGCTTATGCCCAGGGGATGGAGGACCGGCATAGGGGAGAGCAGCCCAGTAGGGATCGAGATAGGAGGCAGTTTAAGAGGGCCAGATCAGCAGGATATTCTGGAGATTTTCGAGGCGGACAGCGTCAGTCGCAGCAGTCAGGCAGATATCCTCCTCCGTCTGGGGCCGGCCAGAGTTCTAGATCACCAGGTTCGCAGATGACCAGAGGTTCCAACCAGTCCAGACCACCCAGGCCCCGTTGTTCTTATTGTGGGAGATCGCATCCAGGGGAGTGCTACCGAGCTACAGAAGCCTGTTTTTCTTGCGGTCGTCAGGGTCATGTCATGCGAGATTGTCCGTTGGCCAGTGGATCTGGTGGTACAGTTCAGCCGACGGGATCAGCCGCTGGTTCATCCTCTACTCCTCTAGTTATGCGCCATACGGGGCGAGGTATACCGGCACCGGCGGGCCGCGGTCGAGGCCGTGGCGGTGTTTTAGATTCTAGCGGTCCTTCGAACCGCATATATGCATTGGCTAGCCGCCAGGACCAGGAGGCATCGCCAAATGTCGTTACAGGTACATTACTGGTTTTCTCCCAATCTGTATATGCATTGATTGATCCTGGTTCTACTTCATCATATATCTCCCCGCTCGTTGCTGGAAAAATTGGAATAACACCCGAACCTATAAAGCCATTCGAAGTAGCTACACCGGTTGGGGATTATGTTATAGCGAGGTAGGTATATAGAGATTGTTCTGTGATTATATGTGATCGTTGCACTAAAGCTGATCTGGTAGAATTAGATATGCTGGAATTTGATGTCATTATGGGTATGGAATGGTTAGCTTCCTGTTATTCTAATGTTGACTGCCAGAAAAAGGTAGTTCGTTTCCAGTTTCCAGGGGAAACCAGTTATAGAGTGGTCAAGGAGTACAGCATCACCGAGGGGTAAGTTTATTTCATACCTCAAGGCTAAGAAGATGATTCAGAAAGGCTATATCTATCATTTGGTCCGTGTGCACGATACTAAAGCAGAGACACCTACTCTTCAGTCAGTTCCAGTTGTTAATGAATTCCCAGATATATTCCCAGATGAGCTTCCAGGTCTCCCCCCTGAACGGGAGATAGACTTCACGATAGATTTGTTGCCAGACACGCAGCCCATATCCATTCCTCCTTACAGAATGGCACCTGCAGAATTGAAGGAATTGAAGGAGCAGTTGAAATATCTATTAGACAAAGGCTTCATCAGACCCAGTACATCGCCCTAGGGAGCGCCGGTATTATTTGTAAGAAAGAAAGACGGGTCACTGCGAATGTGTATTGATTATCGACAGCTGAATAAGGTGACTATAAAGAATAAATATCCCCTCCCCCGGATTGATGATTTATTTGATCAGTTGCAGGGTGCTAAATATTTTTCGAAGATAGATTTGCGTTCGGCCTACCATCAGGTACGGGTACGAGAGGCAGATATTTCGAAGACTGCTTTCAGGACCCGGTACGGGCATTATGAATTCAGAGTGATATCTTTTGGGCTGACTAATGCTCCAGCGGTATTCATGGATTTGATGAATCGGGTATTCCGGCCGTTTCTTGATATGTTCGTGATTGTATTTATTGATGATATTTTAGTTTATTCACGATCAGCAGAGGAGCATTCAGATCATCTGAGAATAGTACTTGGCACACTTCGGCAACAAAAATTATATGCTAAATTTTCCAAATGTGAATTCTGGTTGACCGCAGTGGCATTCTTGGGGCATATTGTCGGAGCAGATGGTATTCGGGTCGATACACAGAAGATTGAAGCTGTACAGAATTGGCCCGGGCCTACTACACCGACAGAGGTACGCAGTTTTCTGGGGTTGGCCGATTATTACAGAAGGTTCGTGGAGAATTTTGCTTCTATTGCGGCGCCATTAACAAAGCTAACTCAGAAGGCAGCAAAATTCCAGTGGACTGATGCCTGTGAGCGCAATTTCCAGACGCTGAAGGAAAAATTAATCACAGCTCTAGTCTTAGCTCTTCCAGAAGGGTCAGACGGGTACGTCGTTTATTGTGATGCCTCCGGTATTGGGATAGGTTGTGTGTTAATGCAGCACGGTCGAGTCATAGCCTATGCTTCCCGGCAGCTCAGACCGCATGAAAGAAATTATCCTACTCATGATCTGGAATTGGTCGCGGTGATTCATGCCTTGAAGATATGGCGGCATTATTTATATGTGGTCCACGTTGATATTTATACGGACCATAAAAGCCTCCAGTATATTTTTAAATAGAAGGAGCTGAATTTGCGGCAGAGAAGATGGCTTGAATTATTGAAAGATTATGACGTCAATATTCTGTATCATCCTGGGAAAGCCAATGTGGTAGCTGATGCACTTAGCCGCAAGTCCATGGGTAGTTTGACTGATGTACAACCTGATAAGAAAGAATTAGTACGTGAAATTCATCAGTTGGCTAGCCTCGGAGTTCGTTTAGCAGATTCTGGAGATACTGGGGTTTCTGTGCGAGAGGTTGCTGAATCATCCATTGTAGAAGAGGTAAAGTGGCGTCAGTTC
Source organism: Lycium barbarum (assembly GCF_019175385.1). Lineage (NCBI taxonomy): Eukaryota > Viridiplantae > Streptophyta > Magnoliopsida > Solanales > Solanaceae > Lycium > Lycium barbarum. The sequence continues at coordinate 43,660,104 of NC_083347.1, forward strand.
GAAGATCCTGTGTTGGAACAATACAGAAATGTGGCCCTCGATAAAGAAAAGACTCCATTCGAAATTTCGCCTGAAGGGGTATTATTATATGGAGGCAGATTATGTGTACCGGACATTGCAGGGTTACGATGGCAAATCATGGGCAAAGCGCATAATGCTCGGTATTCTGTTCATCCTGGTTCCACTAAAATGTACCATGATCTTAAATGTTTATACTGGTGGGACGGTATGAAGAGAGACATTGCAGAGTTCGTTGGCCAGTGCCCAAATTGTCAGCAAGTCAAGATCGAGCACCAAAAGCCCGGCGAACTACTACAGGAAATGGAAATTCCAGCTTGGAAATGGGAAATGATTAATATGGATTTCATTGTAGGGTTTCCGCGCACTCCACGCAGGTATGATTCCATTTGGGTTATTGTTGACAAATTGACGAAATCAACCCATTTTCTTCCGGTCAGGACTACTTATTCGGTTGAGGATTATGCCAGATTGTATCTTAAAGAGATAGTAAGACTTCACGAGGTTCCTGTAACTATTATCACTGACAGAGGTGCCCAGTTCACAGCGAATTTCTAGAGATCATTCCAGGAAGGATTGGGGACTCAGGTGAGTCTTAGTACAACATTTCATCCTCAGTCCGACGGACAGGCCAAGCGTACTATTCAGATGCTGGAAGATATGTTGCGGGCCTGTGTTATTGATTTTAGAGGTAGCTGGGATGATCATTTGCCTCTTATTGAATTTTCTTATAATAATAGTTATCATTCCAGTATTCAGATGGCACCGTACGAAGCCCTACATGGTAGAAAATGCAGATCTCCGATTGGTTGGTTTGACGTGGGCGAAACTAAATTAATTGGGCCGGATGTGATTCAGCAAGCGGTTGATAAGGTGAAACTTATTCGGGAACGGTTATTGGCTGCCCAGAGTCGACAGAAATCATATGCAGATAAGCGGCGCCGACCGTTAGAGTTCCAGAGTGGCGACTGGGTATTTCTAAAGGTGTCACCTATGAAGGGTGTGATGAGATTCGATAAAAAGGGTAAGCTCAGTCCGCGGTATATCGGGCCGTATCAGATTATTCGGAAGATAGGCGAGGTCGCCTATGAATTAGACTTACCATCCGATCTGGAGGCAGTGCACCCGGTATTTCATGTATCCATGCTCCGTTAATGTGTTGGTGATCCTTCCAGAATATTTCCTATAGAAGATGTCCAGATAACTGAAGAACTGTCCTCTGAAGAAGAGCCTATAGCTATTCTGGATCGGCAGGTGAGAAGACTGTGCACCAAAGAAGTGCCTTCTGTTAAAGTCCTGTGGCGGAACAACAACCAAGAAGAAATGACCTGGGAGGCAGAGAATGAAATGAAAAAGAAATATCCTCACTTGTTCCCTATACCTACAGGTAATCCAGTTTCTAATTTGTTATATTGGTTGACAAATGATTTATGTGTGCTATTCATAAAGAGAAGCTCCCCGGCCATGCTTATAAGACCCTATAAGACTAATTTAACATTCGAAGACGAATGTTCTAAAAAGGGGGGTAGGATGTTATATCCCGCATTTTTGTGCACTTGAAAAATTTCGAACAATCTTGCCTTGTAGGAAATGAGGGCTATATTTTATTCTATTTCATATATGTGTGTTATTCATGAAAAATATTGATGCGAAAATACGGAGGAAGGCCAAGGGCAAAATTGGAATTTTAGAAATTAGTTTCGTGAATTACAAAATAAGATTCACAATTAATTGGGCTCAAAAAATTAAAAGAGGAATTGAGGCCCAAAGCAATAGGGTGGCCGGCCATGGTCTTGGCCCAAGCCCTTATAGTTGATCATGTGACTAGTCATGTGATCAATTAATATAAGAGGAGATAACTGTCAACAACATTCAAGAAAAATCAAACAAAGAGAGAGTGAGAGTTTAAGGGGCCTTCGGCCGAACCCCAACAAGAACAAAAAAAAAAAATTCCAAGTCCTTCAACTTTGACCCTAAAATCTTGTTCTTCTTGAATTCTTAATAAGTTCAAGACGCTCTTCGACGTAGTATAATTAGTTTAGCGAGAGGACGACGTTTGTGGCAAGTGGAAAATTGAAGAAAAAGGTAAGAATTCTATTATTTTATGTTATGGAAGAAGTGTATATGTTATAATGATCGGAATTAGATGAGGATTATGGAATTGTGGTGTGTGGGTGTATGGCATGTGTGTGTGTGTGATGTGTACATTGCCGTGAGCCATAGTGGTGAAGGGGAGAAGTGAATTAAATTTTATTTAGCTTGTTAGTTGTGTCGTTGTGGCATTTATGACGTAAATTAAGGTTTAACGACTTAAGTCGGCGTTGAAATTGCATGTATGTTGTTATGGGAAATTATGTGTTTTAATATAGTTTTTATGTAATTATGAAAGTAAAGGTCTAAAGTGTGAATTAATGTTCTTGTTAATGAATTTGGAAGAAGACAATGCGACTTTGTTGTTTCGTCGCATTTGTTGAAGTTTCGGATGGAATTGGCGGGATTGCTTGAATCCTTGAATATTGCTTGAAATGTTAGTGAATTATGTTTGAATAACTTTGAGTTAGTAAATGAATATGAGAATGTTGATATTAGCTTGATATTGTGAAGTTGGAATGGAAGTTGTCGCCTTATGTAGAAAGGAAGAATAATTACGTTAGAATGTGTTTTATTGTGGTTGTTGATGTTGTTGGTATTGTTGTGGGTGTTGATTTTTGATATTATGGCGGAGAAAGTTCTCGGGGATGTTGAACTTATAGGGGAAGTGCTGCCGAAATTTCGGTAGACGAATAGGGATTTTAGGTTGAATTCTTAAAGCTTGAAACTCATATTTGGTAACCATGACCAATTGTAGATTTTGGAGGAAACGGGAGTTGAGTTTGGCCGAGCGTAAGACGCAAGTAAGGTATGTAAAGCCCAACCTTTTCTTATTTTGGCATGTCCTAGGTATACTAGGTTTGGATTTGAGCCTCGGGGAATATTCTGTTCATAGAAATCCGAGTTTACTTTTAGCACTATTCCATTCAGTAAAATTGAATTAGAACTTTGACATTTTGTTGGAAAGAATGTTCAAACGTTCGTAACTTTCATAAACATGACCGAATCACTCTTAAGCTTTCATGGATGACTCCATAAGGTCTAATGTTTGTAAATTTCGTACGCCACCTCGACTTGACCCGAGGTGGGCCCACTAGTCCTGAGACTTCCTTCGTTTGTCGTACTTGATCTATTTTTGTATAATATAAAAAGGGGACTTTTGCCTATGAATTTAAGACTCCGTTTGATTTTCTCCATAAGTTATTTGAAAGCTCCTTAATGTGAATGATACTAAATTTTCAGAAAATGGCCCATGAGGTATTTTTCGAAAGTTTTATAAATCTAAAGGCTCACACCTTTTATATACTAATTCCGACAGACTCGATACTTGCTTTGAGCTTTCTGATCTCAATATATATGTATATGTATTTATTTGTCGAGTCTTGGAATTTAATTGTGTATATGCATATGGTTTCCGCACTACTCTGCTCGTGCCTACGACTATGATATCGTTCGCTGGTTCCCGGGCCGGTTTGTGATCGTGCGTATTATGACATATTCGGCAGTATGATGTGTTACGGTTCCCGAGACCTCGCCATAGGGTCGGGTACCGTTTATGGAGTTATGCTGTGATATGGCTTATGATATGTTTTGATGATACGATATGTTATGTTCGGGGTTTGTACGGAGATTTGAAACCTTTTGGAGTATGCTGTGTTGTGGCACCAGCGTCGGAGTGGTGACCACGTTCTTGAGCCTTATGCATGATGTTTTTTTATTTGCATTATATATACATATGCTTTCAGCACAGACTTTGATATACTGGTTCGGTATTTACTTCCTCTACCCTTTTATGTCAGTTATGGTTTAGATTTCTGTACTCTATGCTTTACATACTCAGTACATCTTTCGTACTGACCCCCTTTCTTCGGGGGCTGCGTTTCATGCCCGCAGGTACTGAGGTTCGTGACCCGCCAGTGTAGGCCACACTTTCTGCTATTACAGAGCGCTTCTCTTGATCCAGAGCCTACATTTTGGTATATATCTTTTGTCATGTATATGTTTTCTGTATATATCTGGACTATTTGGGGTACGGCGGGGCCCTGTCCCGTCATATGTTTCCGTTTTGGTGTGTAGAGACCTGTAGTCATATATGTGGGTCGTGGGTCCTATGTGTGTTCACTTTGGTTATGATTTGCGTCTTAATGCGGTCCCATCTGTTATGGCGGCCATGGTGGCCCATATGTTTGTATATGTGCATATATTCGGCGAGGTGTATTCCGCCGCCCCTTCTTGGCTTGATATGATATCTTTGCACGCGCGACCGCTTAAAATAATATTTGATTTCATATCTGTTTAAAAATGATTAATACGAAATCTGAGTTAAATTGGAATATGATGAGTTAGTATGTAAGTCTGTTTGGGGTGTCCAAATAGGGCACCAGTCGCGGCCCACGGAGCTGGGTCGAGACATAACAACTGGATAGCGTCAAGAGCAGCGAATGCACCTCCTCCTATTTGGCAAGAGTTTGTCGACTCTTTTATTCGTCATTATTTGCCATCCGAGGTCCGCCGAGCTAGAGCGGACAGGTTCTTGAATCTAAAGCAAGGAATTATGAGTGCCCGAGAGTATAGTATGCACTTCAATTCTCTGGCCAGGTATGCCTCGACTATGATGGATGATATGGGCGATCGCGTACACAGATTTGTGAGTGGTTTAGGTCCACATTTGTTTAGAGATTGTCTGACGGCCTCTTTGCAAGACGGGATGGATATTTCCCGAATACAGGCACATGCTCAGAATCTTGAGAAACGACAACAGCAGAAAATAAGTGACCGTGATAATGACAGAAGGCAAGGTAAGAGAGCTAGGTCTATGGGAGCGAGCAGTGAATATAGAGGGGGACCGAGATAGACACATTCTAGGCACTCAGGTCAATCGGCGATTAGTGCACCTCCCAGATTCCCGGATAGGAGAGTTGACCGTTCTTTTCAGTCAGGACAGGGCCAGAGTTCGAGGGCCTCAGATTTTCAGTACCACGGCCTCTGGCCTGGCCTCCTCCACGGGCTGCGGCCCTAGCGGTTGGTGCAGGTGCCTCATTTGCTGCTGCTGCCGCACGAGTCCTCAACATCTATAAGAGAATAGAAAGAAAAGTCAGATACCAATTTGAATCATCCAGATACCAATTGGAATCAAATAGCATGAAAGAAAGAAAGCAATTGAAGTTTCCTAGTGTCCCATAGCGTCTCGAAGATAAGTACAGACGTCTCTGTACCGATCCGCAAGACTTTACTAGACATGTCCTTGTACAACTAGATCGACAAACCTAAAGCTCTGATACCAACTTTGTCACGACCCAAACAACCGTGAGTGGCACCCACCCAAATCCCCTATTAGGCGAACCATCTACTTAACCAACAATTCAAACCATTATCATATTACTTAGCCAATTATAAAGCATTCAACGATATAAGAAATATAGATATCTCCAAAAGTCTAGTCATGCCATAAATAAATAAAATCTGCGGAAGTCTAACTATTGCAACCCCAAAATCCGAAAGTCATCATACAAGGACTCTACCATAACTGTCTAAGAAAGAACCAATGTCTAAAAATAACATGAATGTCTGAAATGAAATGGACATCTAAAATAGGAAGATCTTCAGGCGGCCTAGCATGGATAATACCTCACCCTCAAATCTGTCGAAAACTAGCCTCAATGCTAAATATGAGGTCTTGGAGGAGCCTCTGGATCACAATCTGCACTCAAAAGAATGCAGCAATATCAATACAAACACTATGTACTGGAAGATATCATAGGCCGACAAAGATTAGTATCATGTATAAAATTGCAAAATCAATAAAATAGACAGATAGGCACAACATCACATAATCCCAAGAACAATCAACAGAAATCATCCAACACCGAAATATCAGGCAACACAGGGATAAGGTAAATCCACACAAATAGAAATCAATAAGAGTAACTCAACCTACGTAATCACCAAACACAATCGTAAACTATAAATTATCTCAACTCTGTCACACATCCGTACACACATGCTAAATGGTAATGTTTGACCCATTAACCATGACCTGCAGAGGACCCATGGTGTCCATGCACCCTCTCTCCAAAATCTTACCTCAGATCACGAGCCTTTAACTTAGGCCACATCCTCACCCCCTGTCAAATGTGCCTTTTCATATTTATATATCTTTCTCATCACAATGTATTTTCGTTCCACAAACAAACAAAGAATGGGAACAATCAATAAATCAATATCAGGGAACATAAGTTGTTGTATCACAAGTCATATCATGACTCACCAATCAATTCATCAATAATCATGGATAAAGGAATGCTCCAAGTCAACAAGAAGAGTATATATGAACTCCTGCTTTATCATTTCACATCAATTCATCATTTAATTAATCAATCTGTATTAAACTATAGGAATTTTCAATCACACTTTATGTCTGAAGCCCTAATCATGCTTGCTCCTATCAATTTCATATCACATACAATCAAATAATCAAAGTCTAACTCAAGTAGACCGTAACCTACCTCAAAGCAGAACTGGAACAAGGCAATCAATCTGTGATAGCTTTCTCCTTTTGCAAAGCTTCTGAACGTTCAAAGTCTAGAAATATAGAGCTACAAGAGTATTCAATCATCTACTCCAACAATACAACAATTTGGGCAAAAGAACCCAACTACTTCTACCCTTTTCAAATGGGCGGACTATCACTAAGCGTGAACTCATCATAATATCAACCCCAATAATCATATTCTATCTTTTCATGGGTTTTCTATTCATTCTAACCCTTTTACAAGCAGTTTTTATACCAAAGTTATCATCTTTATGGAACCCTAGGTCTCAATCAACAAGTTCCACCATTAATAAACAAGTTCTCATCCTAGAAAGTAATAAAATATACTCTTAGATGATTAAGTAACACTAAAATCAACAACCCACTCATTAATCAAGCGTTTCTCTTAGGTTCTAGGGTTTTAGCCCTTTCATTCACCATTAACGGACCTTTAACTAGTCATGGATTCTAACATGATGATGGAATTAACAAGGTCAAGGGCTGAGACTTAGCATTCAAGCGCACTCTAGCCGTTAATTTATTCCCACAACAGTTCTTGGAAACTGTTTTGGTATTATGTGGGGAATAGTTCGGAATAAAGAATATAAATCATGGATTCTGCCTCCCGTCGACTGCTGCAGCAGTCACATCCTTGTTGCAGTGGTCTCGCTGTAGCGGGAAGGCTCTCGCTATGGCGACCTTATTAAAGTCCCGCCTCACGCGGCGGCGACTTCCTGACCACTACGACAGATCCACTGTAGCGGTCCCTCACCCTCTGCAGCAGTCCATTTTGACCAGTAGCTCGGATATTTGTACCAGTTTTCACCCAAAAATCCCAACACCAATCCAAGGCCCTACAGACTCAAACAAAACATGCACAAACACATAAAATCACACTATGGACTCACCCGCGACCTCAAAATTCCAAACAGAGGTCTAGTTTCTAAGTCACTCTCCCATAACGGCCTAGCGGGTCATTACAGCTCATTTTCCCTTTTTTCCCTAGTTGATTTTGACTTAAAAGATAGTATAGCAATATGGGTAATGTTCTTCCTTATTTCTAGCTTCGAATTCGATTATGGATAGACTTTGAGTATTTGGAGGCTCTCTGAAACGGCAAGGCAAAGGTGTGATCGTTCGTGGCTCCTGCACGGCTGCCACATAGGTTACAGCTTACCTTATGGTTAGAATTTGGTTCGCAAAGAATATGTAGAGTTAATGATTGTCGGAGAAAGCATGTTACGCCTTTGGGTATGAACTTGGGATGGATTACCTAGGTTAGTACAGTGGTTTGATTGTGGGCTTGTCGCCTTGTTGTGATCCATTGGCTTGTTACCATGTAAGTGATATTAGACTAGATACTTAGTCATCTTATCATGATTGTGAAATTGCTATCCCTCTCTTATTGGGTATTATCTTGGATAGAGGAAAGAACTTGACTTATTACTGTAATCGAGAGATGTGTCCATGCGTGGCACGATTGATTTGATATGTTGTCATTATTCATTGATATTATGTAGTGTACTCATTCTCTTCTTTCATGATACTTGGTTTTTTTTATCCATTTATTACAGCCAAAAGTAGTTAGTTAGCAATTAGTTAATAAACAACCAATTTTCTACAAACTCAACGGAATACGAAACTAGACTGCAAGAAAGTACTATACGACTTTAGTAATCTTTTCACACTATATTCCCTATGGGATTCAAACCCAACCTAGCTGGGTTATTATATTTGACATCGTCCGCTCTACATCATATAATAGGTGTAATTTGAGCGTATCAAATTTTGGCGCCGTTGCCGGGGAATACGGTTTTGAAATTACTAAAGAGTTTGTGCTTTACTTAAGGTCTTTTTCTATTCCATCACACCTCGTCTGTTCTTTACTGTGAACCAGGTGATCATGAATAACAGTGGAAGACATGGCGCAGGCAGTAATAGGAATGTGCAAGTGTAAGACCCACCAGTAGAAGTGGAAATGTAGAATGTTTTGCGGATATGTTAGAAGAGGTGGAACATGCCTCTGCTATTGTTCCAGCGAGGATTCATGCTGCAATATGCAAGATTTACTCCACTATCTACCAACTGCTCAAACTTGAGGGATATTTTCGAAACTCTACCGATGATGACCCTCGCCAACATTTGAAGAACTTCGTGGGTGGGTGTGCCCAACATATGAAGAATGCTATTCCAGATGATGCTATTCGGCTAAGAGTTCTCAAATACTCTTTAGTCGGTGAAGAGAAAGTGTGGTTTGAGAAGCTTCCCCATAACACTATTCATACATGAGGAGAGCTTGTTGCTGTTTTTCTTAAGAAGTGGTTTCCGCCAAGCAAGAAAGCTGAGATTCATAACAAGATATATGATTTCAAACAGTTTCCAGGGGAACAACTATTTGAAGCTTGGGAGAGATTCAAGGAATATTTGCAAAAGTCTCCTAATCATGGTTTTCCAGAAAATATTTTGATGGAGAAGTTCTATAGAGGGCTAGATCCGTTGACACAAGCAGTCGCAAACAATGCAGCTGGTGGGTGTTTTATGGACAAGACTTATGCCTGAATCACTCAGTTGCTTGACAAGCTTACTACTCACAATCACGTATGGCATTCAGGCGGTACTGACAGTGTAGCCTATGGAGCTCCAATGATCCATAACATTGTGAAGGAGAACTAAGAAACTCAATAGACACTAGCTCAGATAGCAACCAATATTTATTTGCTGACCAAGAGACTCGATGAAAAGGAAGCGAAGAAGGTTAATGTTGTTGAAAAAGTTCCAGGAATGCCCAAGGGAATGTACCAAGTTCAAGAGGGTCTATATCAAGACGGGCCTCCTATGCAGTATGAGGATGCTAACTATGTTAATAACTCTCAAGGGGGTTACCAAAGGCAGAATTATCAAGGTGGCTATCAAAATCAGATGCAGAATCAATGGAGACCTCAACAAGGATAAAGTAATTACAACAACAACTATGGTGGCTTGAATCAGGGAAACTACAAAAATAACAATAACTTTGGAAATAGGAGTTCCATTCCCTATATTCCACCGAAGGGTCAGTCCACTGAACAAGTGAGTTCTAAGTTGGAGAGCATGCTTGAAAAGGTGCTAGCCAACCAAGACAAAGCAGATAGAACATTGAAGGGGCTGACAGAAATAGTGGGATCTCACACGGCTTCCATTCAGAAGCTCGAGTCGCAGATGCGAGTTATTTCCAGAGAACAACACCCTCCATAGAAAGGAGGACTTCCTAGTGACACTATTCCAAATCCAAAGAATGGGGGAGGTGGTGTAGACCATGTATATGCTATCAGTACTCAGAGTGGTAAAATACTCCAAAGTGTTAAAAAGAATGTGAGTAATCTCGAGCCAATTGTTGAAGAAAAAAAGGCACAATCTGATGTACCAGAAATTGTTGACGAGGTCCAGATAGAAGTTCCTATTATTAAGTAGGTTGATGACATTCTAGCAAGCTCTAAAAAGCAGGAAGGCAGCAGTGACATTAGCAAGTCAACGATTAAAGGGACATTTCGTCCTTTGACTCAATTATTTAAAGCCACGTCTCTTTTTCCTCAAAAATTGGTAAAGAAGACCGAAGATGCTAAATGTCAGAGTTTCTATGATCAGGTGAAGTAGCTTTCATTGAACATCCCTTTTCTTGATGCCTTTCAAGAGATGCCAGGGTTTCCCAAATATTTGAAGGAGTTGTTGACTAAGAAGAGACCTATCAAGCAAGACACTGTGAGTCTGAATCATCGTGTTAGTTCTGTTATAGCCACTACCAATGTTCAAAAGAAGGAGGATCTAGGGGTCTTTACTATTCCATGTTCTGTTGGTCAGCATGATTTTGCTCCGCTTTATGTGATAATGGGGCTAGCATAAATCTCATGCCTCTTGCTATCTATAAGCAATCGGGTTTGGGAATGCCTAGACCTACCACCATGCGATTGCAGATGGCTGATAGATCTATAAAAAGGCTAGTTAGAGTTGTAGATGATGTGCTTGTTAGGGTTAGTGTCATGACCCAACCGGAGGGCCGCGACGGGCACCCGATGCTATCCCACCCGGGCACCGCTTATCATACATTTACCTTTACATCTAGGTGAGTCACGTATTAAGTCATACATTCTATCCATCAATCATACAAATCCCATTGGGAAATTAATACATTTATATCATCATTAACAACTATGCCCATATCAATGTACATGAGCCGACGAGGCTAACAAAATGATATCCAACATATAGGCAGACAAGGCCAAACACACCTAACCATATACACATGTCTACGAGGCTCTAAGGAGATTACGTCATATCATATAGGCAGGATAGGACCCCGCTATGCCCATAAACATGTACACAAAAGAATCAATACCAAAAGCTATAGCTCCGAATGAAATGGAGCTCCGCTATGCAGTCCCTGAGAAATATAGCTATGGATTAAGCCTGTCTCCCTGGCCACTTGCAGGCATGACGCAGCGTCCACAAACAAAAAGACGTCAGTACGAAGAATGTACTGAGTATGTAAAGCATGATCAATATCATTATAGAAGCATAATAATCAACATAAGAGATAGCATAATATGGAAGAGAGTAGTATCATCTTCATAAGCGCTTACTTGCCTTTCATAGGGACTTTTCATTTCTAATGCGTGATTGTGTACATACATCCATATCCGTATCCGTATTCATATCCGTACTCATTTACATCTTGTATCCATAATCGTATTCATATACATATTCTTATCATATACATATCCATATCATATACATATCATTTACATAGCATACCCGACCACGAAGGTTCGGTGTTTCACGTACCCGACTACGATTAGGCTCGGTTATCATACATACCTGGCCAACCAAGGCTCAGTGTTACACATACCTGGCCCTACCAAGGCTCAGTGTTACACATACCTTGCCCTACCAAGGCTCAGTGTTACACATACCTGGCCCTACCAAGGCTCAGTGTTACACATACCTGGCCCTACCAAGGCCTAGTGTTATCCGTACCCAACTGCAGTGGTGCATGCGCATCGTCATATATATATATATATACATCTATATATTCTACCCAGCCATGTAAGCTCAGGGTTTCATAATAACCATATATAGGCACACATACATATAAGCTCATAGGCATCTTTAGCATTATCACTACTATCATCGTCATCATTATCGTTATCGCTATTATCATAGTCATCATTACCATTATCGTCGTCATCATTATCATTATCGCTATTATCGTCATCATCATTACATCTATCCTTATAGGATTATTCGTCATATAAGGAATTTAGGACAATCATAATACATATCAAGAGTTATAAGCTTTGTATTTTTTTTTTAAGGTAGAATCATTTGGAGAGCATCATAGGCTCATAGAAGAATAGATATTTGGCCAAAGAACCATTCCTTATGAAAGAAGGGTTAGCCTTACATACCTTTCCGTTCAACTATTCTATCACTTGCACGTTCTCCTCCAATGCTCACATTTCCACCTTCATTAGAGTTATACTATCATTAGAAAACTGATAGCTAGCATATATGATTAAGGCTAGAGATAATTAGACGTCATCTCCTTTATTTATATGACATTCCTCCACATCTTAAATCAACTCCCAAACATCAATAATACATTCACAACATCATAACAATAGTCTTTATTTAACTACATTATCCATATTCCTCAATTCACTTCAAGTCATCCATATCCGTGGTCATAGCACACTATTACCTTCGCTCATATAGAATGTCTATCCCATATTCTCAATATCATTTAGAACATGATTATATTCATAGCGTATAAAGAATCATTACTCAACCCAAGCTATTACTAAACAATGACACTATTCCCATATCCAAGACCCATTTTCTATATCCTTTTACAATCCAAGTGTTTCAACTTTAAAATACCTTAAACAACATGGAAATACCATAAATCTTACCTTAGATGGTGTAGGAATAATATTTGGGTGGAAATACTTCATTTGAGCAAAACCCTAGTTTCACCTCCAATGAGATTTCTTGACTTGGATGATCTTTAATGAGTTTCTTACACTTGGTTTGCTTAGTTTGATGGAGTAGATCATAGATTTCTCTTGTGTTCTTGTAGATGAAGAGTGGAGAGGGTTTCTAGAGAGTTCTTGAAGTATGGATGAAAAATGAAATGAAAATAATGACTTGGTCCCTTTTTAATATCGTGAAAAATCTGATCTGTCGGGTAATTATACGGACACTTATACGGTCCGTATAAGTGATCGTGAAATCTCCCCTGTTTCCACTCAATTCTGTGACCATTTGACGGCACTTTATACGGGCCATATAATTTTATACGGTCCGTATAAGTGACCGTAAAATCTCCTCTTCAACACCTTGCCTCTGTGACCATTATATGGCCGTATAACTTTATACGGTCCGTATAAGTGACCGTATAATCTCATCCATGAGGGACTTCACTGTGACAATCCTACGGTCCATTATACGGACCGTATAACATTATACGGACCGTATAATCGACCGTATAACTCATCTTTTAACTGATCTTTTCCTTGTCACTTCGTTTGATCTCCAATCCTTAGGGAACCTTCTTTGCACTTGTTTATCACACCATTAACAATCTAAGGGATGTTATAACTCTTCTCCAAAGCACCATTTAGTTATCATTAACTCGTTACTCATAATTTCTTTCCGATACACATCGTATGCCTTGCCTTCTCTCGGCAAGCTTTCTTCTCTTATCTCAAATGCCTTTGAATTCATAATTAGGGTCATCAAACGTCACCTTTATTATTAAAATATCGTATACTCGTATTCTTCGTTAGTCTATTCACTGTGCATCAACGAAATTTTTTTTGAGGTGTAACAGTTAGTGAATTCTTGTTGCCTGCTGATTTTGTAATCCTCGATTATGCTATTGATAGGGATATTTCTATTATCTTGGGGATACCTTTCCTTGCTACGGGAAGGGCTCTTATTGATTCTTAAAAGAATGAAATCAAATTCCTAGTCAGCGATGATGCAGTAACTTTCCAAGCAAGTAAGGGGATGAAGTTACTGAGTGCTTACGAAAGCATTTTGGTTATTGATTCTATTGATGTGGTGGATGAAGCTGTTGAATGAAAAATGGAGGAAGAGTGTTTGGGTGAGGCTCTAGCAGCCATTCTTGTGAACTTCGCTAATGATATGGAAGGTTATGTGGAGACGGTGAATTCTCTTGTGGGGTTGGGTTCCTATTCCTACCAACCAAAGAAGCTTGACCTTGATCTTGAAAACAGAAAGACACCTCCAGCAAAACCATCTATTGAGGAACCATTGAAGCTTGAGCTTAAGTAGCTTTCTTCACATCTGAGGTATGAATTTCTGGGTACTAATAATACTTTACCAGTGATTGTGTCTACATTGCTGAATGATATGCAGACAAAGAGGTTGCGAGAATACATATGTGCGATTGGGTGGACCATTGCAGATATTCGGGGTATTTTGTTTTGTATTTATGAGCACAAAATTCAATTTGAAGAGGACAGCACACCTAGTGTTGAACATCAGAGAAGATTGAATCCACCCATGCAAGAGGCGGCCAAGAAAGAGAATATAAAGTGGTTAGATGCTGGAGTTGTTTATCCTATTACAGCTAGTAAATGGGTGAGCCCGGTCCAATGAGTTCCAAAGAAGGGAGGCGTCACGGTGGTGCCTAATTCTAAGAACAAATTGATTCCTACAAGGATGGTGACTGGGTGGCATGTCTATATGGATTATCGGAAGCTACATTTTGCTACTTGTAAGGACCATTTCCCCATGCCTCTTATTGATCAGATGCTTGATCGGCTGGCGGGAAGGTCATATTATTGCTTCCTAGATGGGTACTCTGGCTACTACCAAATCAATATTGCTCTTGAAAATTAGGAGAAAACTACTTTCATGTGTCCTTATGGGACGTTTTTTGGTCTTTGTAATGAACCGACTACTTTTCAGCGGTGTATGATGTCTATTTTCTCAGATACGGTTGAAGACTTCTTAGAGGTCTTCATGGATGATTTTTCAATTGTGGGAGATTCTTTTGATGAGTGCCTTGACCATCTGGGTCGAGTGCTAAAGAGATGTGAAGAGACTAATTTTGTGCTTAATTAGGAGAAGTTCCACTTTATGGTGAAGGAAATAATCGTCCTCAGTCACAAATTCTCTGATAAAGAGATTGAGGTTGATGAAGCAAAAATTGATGTCATTGGAAAGCTTCCTCCACCTATCTCTGCGAAAGGAGTCCGAAGTTTTTTTGGGCGTGATGGTTTCTATCGGCATTTTATTAAGGGTTTCTCCAAAATTATGAATCCCATGTGTAAGCTTCTTGAAAAAGAGGCTAAGTTCGATTTTGATGAGAAATGTTTGAAGAATTGAACAAGCACCTTACTTCTTCTCCTATTATTGGCTCGCCAGAGTGACCGCGTTTGAAGAATTGAAGAAGCGCCTTACTTCTTCTCCTATTATTGTCTTGCCAGATTGGTCACTCTCATTCGAGCTAATGTGTGATGCGAGCAGTTTTGCTATTGGTGTTGTGTTTGGTCAAATACATAATAAGATAATGCACCCAATTTACTACGCTAGAAAACACTCAATTTGGCATAGATGAACTACACTGTTATTGAGCAAGAGCTGCTTGCTATAGTCTTTGCGTTTAAAAAATTCAGGGACTATCTGTTGGGTCCAAAGCAGTGGTATACATCGATCATGCAGCGATGAGGTATTTGATGGCAAAAAAAGATGCAAAGAAACGATTGATTAGATAGGTCCTCTTGTTGCAAGAATTTGACTTAAAGGTGAAAGATCGCAAAGGGTCCGAAAACCAGGTAACAAATCACCTCTCACCGCTTGAAGATGCCGGGAGACCGTCAGAGGAACTTGATATAGATGATGCATTTCCAGATGAGAGGGTTCTAGCGGTGTCTTCTGTGATGGCACCATTGTATGCAAATATCGCCAAAATTTTGGTGACAGTTGTTATTCCATATGAAATCAAAGCATATCAGAAGAAGAAATTCTTTAGTGACTCTCGTCAGTATTACTAGGATGAGACGTATTTGTTTCGGACATGCACCAATAATATCATTAGGCGGTGTGTCCCGGAGTCGGAAGTGATGGATATTCTGAAGGCTTGCCATGACTCTCCTGTTGGGGGTCATCATAGTGGAAACCGGACTATAGCAAAAGCGGTTGAATGTGGGTATTACTGGCCAACACTTTATCATGATGCTAACTTGATGGTGTGTGATGAATTCCAATGACAAGGGGCCATCTCTAAGGGGCATGAGATGCCTATGAACTATGTTGTCACGACCCGACAAGGGGGCCATAACGGGTACCCGGAGCTGACTACCGAGGACCACTCATTATGCTAATCATCATACCCAACCTGAACATACACAGTCTCGGAGGCAACACATACATATATATACGTAAGCCCTCACAGCTGCAAAAATGATATACAAAATATACACTGACATATCCATAAGACAACAACTACCCACGCATCCGTATCTACGAGCCTCTACTAGAATACTGAGACATAAAGACGGGATAGGACCTCGTCATACCCAAATATATACACAAAAAAATATAATCATAAGTAGCACCTCCGGAATAGTGGAGTGCTCCTGTAAATCCACTGGTAAGCTCCTACGAGTCTGCACCGTCTTCCTGTCTACCTATGGGCATGAACACAACGTCCAAAAAGAAAAGTCGTCTGTACGAAAAATGTACTGAGTATATAAGGCATGAATAATACTGACATAGTAAAGAAACAATGAAACATGAGGCGAAGATATAACCTGCTTAGCTTATAATGGAAAACACATGTTAGGCATATCAAATATACCATCATCATTAACCCGCATCCGGGTAACTACCGCACGCCGCCCACTAGTGGTGTCATGTCCAGCCATCTAGGCACGGTGTTATCTTAAGCCGCTCGCCTTCGCGGTGTCATGCCCGGCCATCTAGGCACGGTGTAATCATAAGCCGCCCAACTTCGCGATATCATGACTGGCCATCTAGGCACGGTGTAATCTCATCATCATATACCTATCACAAAGCATGCATTAGAAATCAATCAAATACCACAACTCTATCGGGGTGACGTAAGATCGAGAACCCTCGATTCCATTATGGAGTAGTCATGATCATCATGTTTCACCTTGAAAGAACTAGCATTATAAGGTGAGTCTAGAAATAATGAATAACATCAAAGAATCATATAAGGACCATTAGCATCGTAGAAATATCATATCATGAGCTTTAGAATCTCTCGACTTAGACTCATCATCATCATTAACATATTCATAACGTATCTCTTATCTTTATCTCATGAGTAGTTCTTAATAGTCATAGGCTTAATTTCCGGAATATGAGAAAGTCATGGAAAGATAAGGAAGTCATATTGTAAGGATGATGCCTTAGAAAAAGAAGGGACTAGACTCACATACCTTTGCTTCTCTCCAACTTTATCAATTAAACGTTTTCCTCCAATGTTCACGATTCTACCTTCAAGAGAATTCGTACTAGGATTAGATAATCGGAAACATACTTAAGCTAAAGCTAAAGCTAACGAAAATTGGGCAGCATCTCCTTTGTTTCTACAACTTTCTCCATATCATGTAACAACTCCCAAACATCAACAACACACCCACAATATCATAATCGATAAGCTTCGTCAAGTTAGTCATTATAAAATTTTCAAAATTTCCTCTCAAGGTCATCCATAACCATGGCCATAATACAACACTACATTCATCCTCATATAATGCTTCCCCCTATTCTTAATATCATTTATAACAAGATTGTACTCATAACATCTCAAGAATTATGATTCATGCCAAGCTATTATTGAAGAATACCATTATTTCACAATTGAGCTCCATTTTCTACCTTCTTTCCATGATCTAAGTCTCTCAATCATTCAATATTCTTAATAACATGAAATGATCATAAAACTCACCTTGATTGTGTAGGAATGGGTTTTGGATGTAATTGCCTCACTTGGAGAAAACCCTAACTTCAATTCCAAAGACATTTCTTGGCTTCTAGCAACCCTAGAGAGCTTCCTTGCACTTGATTTCCTTGGATTAATGATGTTAATCTTTGATTTCCCTTGAATTTATGTTAGTGAAATGTGTAGAACCTTCTAGAGGTCTTGAGAGAAGTGGAGAAATTGGAAAAATGAGAAATTAGAAGTGGGAACATATTTTTATACTTGGAAAAATACTCAGCCCGTCGGGAGTTATACGGACCCTTATACGGTCCGTATAATATTATACGGTTCATATAAGTGACCGTATTTCACCATCAGGGAAATCCCCTTTTCTGTTGAGGTTACACGAACCCTTATACGGACCATATAAAGTTATACAGACCGTATAAGTGGTCATATAACTCCACTTTTCTGAAATTATTTTCGTCGTTTCATTTGATCTCCAATCCTTATGGAATCTTCTTAGCACTTGTTTAACACTTCATTAACAATCTAAGGAGCGTCATAAATTTTCCTCAAATCATTATTAAATCCACATTAGCTCGGTACCTTGCAACCCTTTTCAAAACACGACTTATACTTCACCTTCCTTTGACGAACTTAGACTCACTAATTCTGTTAGACCCCGTATTTTATACGTCGAGTTATTCGCGAAGGAATCGACGCGAGATAGAAACCTCGATTTTTAATTTCTAAACTAGAACTAATCGGTTATAAATTTTACTTAGTATAAAAATGTTATTGGAAATTAGGAATTACTTAATTGTGGTGTTAAGTAAAAATTTGTGACAACAATGAACCAAGAAGGACATCAACGTGCAAGGTCCAAAAGATGACTCAAAGTCATCTAAAACAAGGCTATTATGGAAGACATACAAATATGCATTTAATGTTGATTCATCCACTACACTTTCATTATAATGTGGACAATTAAATTGGAAGAAATATACATGTAGTATTCGGCCAAATGGATGAAAATTTGAGGAGAAAAAGTTGAAGCATGCAATTGAATATTGAAGCATCCATTATTTTATGAAGGATTGCATTATTTTATGAAGACATAACATGTTGGAGGAATCATTTCATATTTAAATATTGACCATTCATCTTGTATGATTGCAATAGACAAAGGATGGTGTATGAATCATCCACTACACATGCAATTGTCTTGTAAACAATTGAAAAGAAAGAATAAAGGAAACAAAGATGGACAATTCAGCCATATGCTAGCCGAAAGTAGGAGAAAAAGAAATGAAATTTTTGTGTAAAGTTAATGGAGTGACTCATTGTCATGAGTGGAGTATGTGGCCACCTTGTAGGCATCATAGTTTAACCAAATAAGGACTAATGAGATCAGAAAATACATTCATTTCAACTACACAACACAAAGAAAGAAAACTTAGAACCTAGAGAGAGAGAGTCTCGGCCAAGGGGCTGATTTTTGAGATCTTTGAGTCTTGATCCAAAAATTATTTTCCAAGGTGTTTCAACCCTTAGAAGGTCCCTAGTAACGTGAAGATAGTCATTGGAGCAACAAGAACCATTTTCATTTCAATTCACAAACTCTAGCCAAGTTGAGAAGTCAAGTTGTCAAGCTAAGATCTAACTTTCTTTTTCATGTATTAAGGGTGATGTAGATGTGTAAATATAAGTTGTATGCATGAAATAAGGTGGTTGATGTGGGAACATTATAGTAACCATGAGGTTATAGGTGTTGATGTTGAAGTATGGTTGTAACTTGATGAACATGAATCGCATGCATAAAATCATGAATGTTGGTGTTGGAATGACTATGTGGCCGAGGGGACTGTTTTGGTGGAATTAATGGACTAATTTTCTTTAATAAATATGGTTGTTACTATCATAGATCTCATGGTAAAAATAATGAAAAGAATTGGAAGGTCAAAGGTGAAGATGTGTTAGTATGAAAATAATTGAATCTATGATTTTATGTGAGTGATGTTGAAGCATGTTGAAACTGTGTATGGACTGTTTTTGTAAGAAGTTAGTGAACTGATTTTACTTGATATTTTGATTGTTATTGTCATGAATTTTATGATGGAAATAAAGGTGTTTAATGGGTGGAGTTGGAACTAAAGTCGTTTGTGAGTTGTTGTAAGGATTATAGAAATGACGTTATAGTTTAGTTGCGTATGAATTGATGTTGTACTTGTCGTGTGGATAGCTGGTCATAACTTACTGAAATTATATGAAAAGAAGACATGAATTAATGTGTAAAAATCGTATGTGGTTGGCTTAGTATGTTCGTAAACGTTTGCAAGAATTCCGAGCATTGTTTAGGGACTGTTTTGGACATGTTGTGGTAATGGACTGTTTTGGACTTGTTGTTTTCGTTAAGTTGAAAAAACCAATTATAGTTAAGAGTATACATCATGTTGTTATAGTGGTTGGGCTATTATAGAATCGCTTCGACGAAATATTATGACTATAGACTAACAAGAATAAATTGGATGTGTCATAATCGCATGTACACTATTATCTAGTGTTGTAAGGTACGGGCTGTTTTGACAAGTTGTTGTTGTTCTTATTGAGTTTGAAAGATTATTGATAATTAAGATTATGCATTGTGTTGTATGTTGGATGTGCTGTTATAAGTTGTTACATGCAAACGTTAAGACTACGAACAATTAGAAGTAACTTGAGAATGTAGTAGCCGTATGTGAATTGTTATTGCATGTTGTGAATATGGGCTGTTTGGAATATTGTGTGGGCTGTCCGGATTGGTATTGAACACATAATTATTGATGTTGGATTTGTTGTATGTGGTTGGTTTGGATACAAGAGAAAACGTCGCCTAAACATCTAGAAAGGAGTTACTAACGTTAGAATACGTTTTGAATCTCCCCGTAGCTTAACCGTAGTTGTTGGCGTCTTAATATAGGTTGAAATATTATCGGGCAGCGTATACATATTACGTGACGAATAAGCCCTAAAGGTATATGAAGCTAACCCTTCTTTCTTTTTGGCGTGATCGTTGTGAAATGAATATACGATATATATACGATTCCAAGGGAACTCCTATTCCTAGAGCCACTAGGATGGATATTGATCTTGATTCCCATAACTTATGTTTTGTTTTATACATATTGATATGTACACATGATTTCAAAGTTCCATTTTGATATAATCCACAGGGACATCCGAAAGGTATATGATATGATTATTATTTGAAATTGCGAACGATGGTTCGTGTTGACTATTCTATTGAGTCCTTAAAAATGTTTTGAATTGCATATAGTTTCTCATTACCCTGCTCGTGCATGTCTCAATATATCTTTCACCAAGTCCCGGGCCGGGAATGTTATGTTATCGTGCACAGTTCACTGCATTACTCACCGAGTCCCTCATTAAAGGGTCGGGTACGGTATATATATGTATATGATGATATGATGGTATGATGATGTGATGAAATGATGATATGATATGGTGGCCAGGAGGGCATATGATGACCTTATTCACCGAGTCCCTCATTAAAGGGTCGGGTACGATATATATACATGCATATAATATATGATATTGACAAATATGATTATGTTACAAAGACAAGTGTTTTGGCATTCTGGATGTTGTACACATTTATTGTACTCCATATTTCAGTTATGATCCTTTTACTATATTTCACGCTTTACATGCTCGGTACATATTCTGTACTAACCCCCTTTCTTCGGGGGGCTGCGTTTCATGCCCGCAGGTACAAATACTCGTTTTGGTGAGCTGCCAGCTTAAGATTTCCCCTCTGCTATCTTGGAGAGTTCCGTTGTTCCGGAGCCCAGACTTTGGTACAGATCGTTCTTGATCTAAATTTATGCATATGTTGGCTAAGGGTACGACGGGGCCCTGTCCCGTCATATTTTACTGTTGAAACTCTTAGAGATCTGTGGACATGTGTGTGGGTCGTATTCAGACATGATCAGTTGCGTGTGTGTTATCAGTATGATTATTCTATCGTGGCAGCAGCCTCGCCGGCTTGCAAATATTATCATGTTGTGGTAGCAGCCTTGTCGGCTTGCATTTATATCAATATTTATGCGACAGTTCTGAGACCATGGTTTGGCCGTTATATGATCCATATTGAGTTTGTTGTGAAAAGAACATATAGCTAAAGAACATGTATACGGGTGTCCAGTTCGGGCACCAGTCACGGCCTACGGGGTTGGGTCATGACAAATTCATATCACTTCAAAATCTTATCGCATACACTCCAACTTGCCAAGTACCCTTCTTATAGTCATATAAGCTTTACGTCAACCATAAGCTCGTGTTAGTCTACTTATGACACAACGACATGAAATTTTCGAGGTGTAACATATGTGGTGGAAGTTGAACTCTTTGATTTGTGGGGTATCGACTTCATGGGGCCTTTTGTGAGTTCTGATAGCATGAAATACATTCTGGTGGCTGTGGATTATGTCTCAAAATGAGTAGAAGCAGTGGCTTTACCCAATAATAAGGGCAAGAGTGTCGTAAACTTTTTCAAAAAGAACATCTTCACCCGATTTGGCACCCCGCGAGTTGTTATTAGTGATGGCGGTACGCACTTCTACAACACCTCTTGAAAATTATAGTGTTTATCATCGGGTGGCCACTCCTTATCATCTGCAAACTAGTGTCCAGGTGGAAGTCTCTAATCGGGAGATAAAGAGTATCTTGGCCAAGACGATCAATGTAAACAGAACTGACCGGGCTAGAAAACTTGACGATGCTCTTTGGGCGTACAGAACTGCATTTAAAACGCCCATTGGGACTTCTCCTTATAAGCTAGTTTTTGGCAAGGCGTGCCATCTGCCAGTTGAACTCTAACATAAAGCCTTATGGGCTCTGAAGAAGTTAAACATTGACTGGAAAGAAGCAACCAAGCTTAGGTTGTTTCAGATGAATGAAATGGATGAATTCCAGTTCCATGCCTATGAAAGTGCGCGTTTGTACAAGGAGAAGATGAAGTACTATCATGATGTCAATATCCTCAAGCGCGACTTTCAGAAGGGTTATTCTATTCAGCTGTATAATTCTAGGCTGAAGCTTTTTCCGGGCAAGTTGAAATCCTGGTGGTCCGGACCTTTCGAACTAGCGAGTGTTTCACCCAATGGCTCAATGGAGCTGAAATCAATAGATGGGTCTCAAACATTCAGCGTGAATGGCCAGAGGGTGAAGCACTACCATTGGTGCATTGATGGTGATAGGATCACTGACAGACATCGGTTGAAGCATACGGGGTCAAATTCTGATCCAGAATAAAGTGGTAACACTGTCGTGCCTCGACGTTAAATAAGGCGCCACTTAGGAGGCAACCCAAGGTTTTAACTTCTTGTATTTTGCTTTCTGTAGTGTTAGTAACTTTTGTGTGGTTTGATGTTTGCTTTGGTGTAAGATGAAATTGCAGGAAAACTTAAGTGTCAGATGTAATGATACGGGCTGTACAATTTTATACGGATCGTATCTCCAAGCGTGAAAGGTAAGAAAGACTTTAAGTGAACACTGTTTTGATACCATGCTTAAATATGGACCACTTTGATGGACCGTATAATTTTATACCGGCCGTGTTAGTGATCGTATTTAAGTATGCAACCAAAACAGTGAATCACAAAGAAAAGGTGATAAAATACGGACCGTATCATAGTATACGAGCCCGTATTTTATTTCAAAAAAAAATTCGAGCAGAGGGTTTTTAAACAAAAACCCGTCTTTCTCCTTCCCCGTTAATTCTCATCACTCCACATTCAACCCGCGATCATCCCCACCTGAAACCACTACAATTCTTCCTTCAATCTCCATAAATACACCAAAATACACTACCCAAATTCATCACAATCATCACTGCCATTAACCGATATCCTCTGCTAAAATTTCAAGTGTTTTCTTTATTTTTCTCTTCATCTCATCAAGTGTAGTCACGAATTCTTCATCACAACAGGTATGTTGATGCTCTGATCTCTTTAATTTGTATATATGGGTGTAAATTTGTTGAAGGGATGATGGGTGTTGATTAAACTAGGGCTATATGTGTAAATTTCATGGTTAATGATTTTTCTAAGTTGGGGATGAGCAAATGGAGTTGTTAGAGACTCTTGGGGTAAAGAAATTAAAACCCCAATGGGTTGGAAGGCATTTCGATTGACGAATTCAAATTTGGATTCCAATATTGTTATGCCCGCCAATTGCTCAACTGAATTCCAATATTCTTGAAATTGTAAAACTTTGGTGAAGTATGAGTAACCTAACCCCCGTAGGAATTGAAACCATGAAAAGTGTATGTGTGTGGTGTTTGAATGGAAACCGAAGCAAAGTCGTACTAAGAAACTGGGTCACTAAGGAAAAATAGCCTAAGATACGAATTGTATTTCCTTATACAGACCATATCTTGGTTGGTAATTTGGTTGGTCAACAAGATGAGTTACTGCCTTGGAATACATGCTTAAATACGGATCGTATAAAATTATACGGCCCGTATCTTTGAACGTAATTCTAAGGTAGAAACTTGAGATGTTTCTGTCTCAGACATATATGCTTAAATACGGACCTTATCTGTGATCGTATGTCTGATATGGAAACATTACGACCAGCTGATACGGACCGTATAATTTTATACGGGCCGTATTTTTCTTTTACGACCATGAAAAAAAATCCAAAAAGATTTTTTCTTTCTTTTGTCATTATTTCTTCTTACACCTTTTCTAATGGTACTTCTCTTACATGTATGACATCTAAACGCGCAGTGAAGAAAGGTACTGGGCCAAGAGGCTAAGGTCGTGATACACCAGAGGTCACACATGCACTACATGACCCCCTCCCTCCCTCCCCCCCCCCCCCCCAGTTTGAAGAGGAGCAGAAGGTCATTCCTCAGAAGAAGATCCGGGGGCCACAGCACCTCATCCCCCGACCATGACACCATTAGCTTCTGACTTCTCCCAGTCTGAAGAGAGGGAGGAAGAATCCTCAACATTTTCTTCGAGGGAAGCTAAAATCGAGGGCACTGAACAAGTGAGTGGCTCAGCCGAGAATTTCTCTGCTCCCTAGTCCTTCAGCTCCAGAGAGTGAAAATACGGGCCAAAGGTTGGATATCCGGACTAATCGACTGCATGAGGATCAATTGCGGTTCCCACTCAAGGGATCCAATGAACTATATGAGCAGAGGATCGCTCCATCTAAAAAAGGGGGCAGTCCACGGAGAAGCATCTGGGAAGAGAGGCGATTGACCTTCGAGGGCCTAGACACCTTTCCTGACACTGCTGAGGCACTCCGGGTATATCGACTTGCTGTATTTGGTAACTCTCCGGGTGAATATTTTCCAGTGCTTGTGCGAGAATTCTATGCCAATTATGGTGTCGCGTTGCATTTGATCTAGCGTGTCGATGCACACATTGCCACTCCTTGAGACTATTACGGTCCGCAATGCCAAGGTCGACATTTCCAGCAAGGCCATCAACAGGGTCTATTTTGGTAATGACTATGTGGAGCTGAACAATAAGGCAAAATTTATTGACAAATAAGAGAGGAAGGGTGACAGATCGGTGCTACAATGGGTAGCTGTTGTAATAGCATGTGGTACACCATCTTGGGCAATGCATCCGAATCAGAAAAATTTTAAAAATTCTCTCACATTGCATGCCATGTTTTGTGGAGTTTGATCAGATATAGGGTGCTCTCGAAGCAGAGTGATAACACCCTAACGAGCGCCTAGGCTATGACAGTTGCAGCGATGATGTCTCAGTACACGATGAATATGGGGTGTCTAATTACTGAAGAGATTAGAACGAGAGCACCGCAACCGTCCACCTCCCTCATATTTCTATGCCTCATTACAGAGTTGTGTCGGAGAGCCCATGTGACGGGTGTTTTCGACCGGGAAAATTATGTTAAGGCCACCCAATTTGGTGATTAGTGAAACAGTAAGAATGATGCGGCTGAAGATCTAGAGCCGCCCGCTGATTATGATGAGACTCAGCCTGAGTCGAGTCTTGGGGCCACGGGAGATGCTGCCACTGAGGGACCTGCCATATCTACACTAATAGCTACTGACACCACTCAGGTATTCTCTTCTGTTGATGGTATTGTTCCTGCCTCTGTATCTGTCTCTGCTCCTGCTGCTACCACTGATGCTGCTACAACACCACCGACCACACCCACACCCGTTTCTTTAGCAGGTGTCACTACTGCAGCTATACCTTTACCGGTAGCACAGTGAGGGACTGATCCCTTGTCATTGACTAGAGAAAACTTCGATGAAGTCGCTATCCAAGATAGAAGGGCTAACAAGCAGGTTGGTATTATTATGGCACAGTTCGGACCTTACATGGAGAAACAGATGAAGCTTGTGACCAAATCGATCCTGGCTAAAATTGAGCAGTCTCATACTGTCCTCTGCACTAGGCTTGATGGTTTTGAGATAAGATTGGTTGCGGCAAAGAAGGCTGCTCCAGCAGTTGATTTAGGGTCATTACGGGCAGAGCTTTCTAAGCTGAGAGAGAATGTTGAGGTGCTAAAAGCATGAGAGCAGGTGGTGTTAGAGGATCCCGCTCCAGCGATAGATGTTGCTTTGGACGCACTGATCCAGGTCAAAAAATTATTAGATGATGATGAGGTAGAGGATGGGTCCACGGTCCTGAAGGGCAAGAAGAAATAGGATATTATGGATCCATCAGTTGTGAACCCAACAGAGATGACTCATAGATTGCGCCCCCAGGAGGATGAGGGGTTCCTAATTGCTGTGCATAATTCTCTGAGGGAGAATTACCCTAACCTTGTTAGTGCTTCTACTAGTCGCACACCAACGGATGTTCCAGCTGCTGAGGAGACTGTTACTACTGAGGTTGATACTGTAGCTCTGTCTGTGGAGGCGGCACCTGCTCGAGATGATGACAACGCTTAGAGTGCCCAGGTACCCCTTACCCTTTCTTATGCTGACATTAATGCACTGGGGAAAGTGCATAGTTTCTAGTTGGGGGTGGGGTCTATGTATATATATATATATATATATGTTTAGAAACCCCTCGGCTTTTCTTTTCTAGGGGCTTATTTCTTGTGAAACTGGCATGTTTAGGTTGTTAGGTAGAATAGAGTAGTTATGACTTAGATGGTAGTGGTTGCTGAACTTATGGCTATGCATGTGTGATTGCGAGTGTGTTTTGCTGAAAAATGACCCCTCTCCGAAAATTGATGTATATGCTACGAATGTGTTAGTGTATTGACATGTATGCTTCTTTCTATGATAGTTTGAGTATTGGGGTATTATGTGTGTCGAATGTTGCTTGGGTAGTAAATAAAGCAATCCTTATGTCAATGTGTGTGTAAGGCGTTAGTTGTGTTCGTGCTCTGCATTTGCAATCTAGAACTTGCCCTGTTTTTCATGCTTGATTCTTAGGATAGTTTGGTTGTTGACGTGATCGTAGGCTTTCTTTGTATAAATTTAGTCACTTTACCTTATAAGCCTTACCCGGTTATGTAAATAATCCCTAGTATTCCCCTCTTGAGCCTTTGACCTTTTTCTTGACTAGCCATTAACAAGCCCATACCCTTGTCTGAATTATTTCCATCTTTTGCACCTGTTCCCTCTTTGACACTAATAGAGAAAAAAGAGGCTAAAGGCCTAAGTTAGGGGTGAAACATGTGTGAAGAAGAGGCGTAAAGCCTAAGTTAGGGGTGGTGTGAGTTAAGCAGTTAAGGACTCGATGTGGTTGCTGTAAATACTTAAAAAAAAAGGAATATCAGAAAACTGTGGCACAAAAAGATTGTTGAAATAGATTAGTGTGCAAACCACATCGAAGTTGAAAAAGAGGGAGAAAAGTAAGGCAAATAAGAGTGAAGAAAAGTGTAGTGTTCAAGGTGGGTGAGTCACTAATATCCAAAAATGTATCATACCCGTTCCTAAGCCTACACTACAACCCGAGAAAAAGTCCTAGAGTGATCACAACTGGACCGTCTAAAGTTGAAAGCAATTGAAAATAAGGGCAAGCATATGGCATCTATATTTGTAGTGTATGAATTTCTTTGTGAGTGTGAGTGTCTCTCTTCTTCTTTGTCTTTGTCCCGGTTATCCATGTACATATGTGTGTGGGACATTCTTTGGTCTTTGTGAGGGCATAAGGGTTGAGTAATATGAAACTAAGTGATTACCCAAGGCGGTGTTTGTATGTACATCGATAGTTCCAATAACTTGTTATCATGAATTAAAGCTTCATTGTGAGTCGTAACATGTTTTGAGCGATACATCCGGTTTGAATTATTTTAATTTGAGAGGGTCAGTTGTGAAAGGAATGCCTGCCGGTAGTTCTTAGCCAAAACCATTGTCGACATTTTTGCTCTATTATACCTAAGTTAGTTGAGTCATTTGTGTTGTTTTACTTGCTTGAAGGCAAGCAAAGACTTTAAGTTGGTGGTATTGATGTGCCGTGAAATTATGGCACATATAATACCTTTTTACGAGAAGTTTTACTTGTTTTTAAGCAAGTATGTGTCATTTTGATGTGTTTTATTATTTTGCAGGTAATGGAGGAGTTAAAGGGCAAAAGCACTGGAATTGCATAATTCAGCACTGATGAGAAGTTTTACGGGCCGCATAATCTTATAAGATTATACGACCCGTAATTCTGGTCATAAATTTCACAACCCAAACCGGTGAGCCGTGACGGGAGTCTGACCTCTAGTGACCAAACACCCCTAAACTCTTGTCTGAAACATACTGAACATCAAAAGCCCGTAAATGGCATAAACTAATCTCATAAGAAGGAAACATCAGAACTCTGTACAATCAACATACACATACACAACATGGGAAAGAACAGTGTAAGCCAGCTAGGCTGCTACATAAACTGTACACAAAAGAATAGAAGTCGATAAAGCTACATCGTCTAACTACTACATACAACTGTCTACAGACCTCTACTGGGATAAAAGCTGTAGAAAGGACGGGACAGGGCCCCCTCATACCCATATGCATACACATCTCAAAAGGGGAATACCAAAACTGACTGTAGCTCCGGATCAAATGGAGCGTACTAACCACCGCTAGATCTAGAGGTCCTACTGAGCTGGACCACCTGTCGGTCTCCCTGTACCTGCGGGCATGAACGCAGCCCCCCCCCCCCCCCCCCCCCCCCCCTGAGCAACTGGGAGTCAGTACGGATAATGTACCGAGTATGTAAGGCATAAGAACAACAACATATATATACATGAGAATCATGGATAAGATCCGAACTCATAAACTGAAATAACTCACTGCATGTACTTGTATGAACAAGTATCTGCCTAATTCTGCATAAATCTACGTAACTGACAATGCCTCTATGGGCACAAAATATGCATGCTCATACCTATCAATGATGGTCGTGCATCTATATGAGTGCGTATATAACGCCTGATGTATGTGCGTATATAACGCCTGTAAGCCTCTATGGCATCTCGTCATATCATATTGGCTCCTTTATGGCCATAATCAATATCATCATAGTAGTAATGCGTATATAACACCTATATTTCTTCTCATACTTTACATATATCTAATATTCGCGTATATAACGCCTTGATATGTGTGCGTATATAACGCCTTCTAGTCACAGGTCAATGTACATATATATATATATATATATATATATATATATATATATATATATATATATATATATATATATATATATATATATAAATGTAATGCATGACTAAACTGTATGCACAGAACTGGCTACATAAGGCTGGACCCATGGACAGAAGGATTTCTCATAAATGGGGTACATGAACATCAAAGACTGAAGTACTTCTAATGCTTCTAAGAGTAGAGTAATATGGAAGCTCGCTTACTCGCTTGTTGGATCATATCATAGGATCATGCCAAAAAGAACGAAGGAATGGCCTTAACATACCTTGAAGTATACGCAATCGCCCAACTTCTACCTCTTGAACTTGCAAGTCTACAATTAAGATAACATAGGGCTTAATTAGGCTATTTACTTCGCTTACTAACCATCCTCAAATACGTATAAAGCTCAACGAACTATAGGCAATAATTTCCTTTGTGAGCTTACAACTCTCCAACTCCTCATTCGATCCCAAATCAACTACAATACTCACATCAACAATGACAACACATATATATATATCAAAATATATTCAAATCCATTTCCAATCATCTCTTAAAATAACCCTAAGTCACTAGCTTGTCTTTCATCCACTTACCACTTCCACAACTATCCCCTCTTTACTTAGAATCACTAAAACTATTGATACTCAACTTAAATATAAGGGTAGAAATCATTTACATACCTTGGGGGGTCAAGAATCCGAAGAATCACTTCAACTTCAATTCCCTAAGCTTCACAATCTTGGAGAAACCCTAGAAGCAACCTTCTCCTTCACAAGCTCGGGTTTACGGGGTCCGGGTCTTGTCAAATCTTCACTAATATGATGAAAAATATTGGGAGAGAATATATTAGGGTTTTCTGATTTGGAGAGGAGGAACAAATATGAAATGGGGTCATGGACCACCTATTTATACTTGAAAACCAAAAAGGCTACAGCGTCCGGTTTGACGAGTGGGTCGACGGCCCGTCAACATGTCAACAACCCGTCGACGATGAATGGTGTCCTGCAGATTTTTCTGGTTCAGTTCAGATCGCGTCGATTCGATTCATTCAACTTTTAACTCTATAAATTACCAGGAATATCTATTGGTACCCTCGTACATGGGGTAAGACATTTTCTACCTCCAAACTCGAGCTCGGGTCTCTATTCCAAGGGCATACCCGACTAAGAAACCATGGGTTCTACCACTATGAACACGAGGGGTGTAACAATAAATAAGAAGCCTTGGAAACAGAATGTTAAAGAAGAAGATGGTGAAAAGATTATACGGCCCGTAATTCTGGTCATAAATAAGAAGCCTTGGAAACAGAATGTTAAAGAAGAAGATGGTGAAATAAGCAACTTTGACGGACCGTATCTTGTGATACGGGTAGTATTTCAACACGATTTTAGCATATATCAAGTGAGGCAGAAAGTCAAGTTTTGAAGATGAAGAAATACGGCCAAGTGTTATGGACCGTACAAACAAATACGGGCCGTATAATATGATCGTGAATATTCACTAAAGACTTGAAGAATTTCAACCGTATAAATGTATACTGCCCGTATCTCATTATACGGACCGTAATTAATGCCGTCAAGGGTCTTTTGCAATTATGTAATTTTATGTTTTTGAGATCTTATAAATAGTTCCTTGTAGGGTTTTACTAATCATCAGTTATCAGTTTTAGACTATTATTTCCTAGCATTAGATACTCATAGTTTTTGAAGATTTTTGGGAGAACAAACAATTGCAATTACTTTATTTCAATTCCAATCAATCAATTGTAAGCATTATGATTTCTATTACCTCTTATTGTTCTTCATTCATAATGTGTAGCTAAACCAATTACTAAGGTTGTGAACCCTAGGATAGGTATTTTGTGAGTGGGGATTGGGATTGATACATGCATAATGGATTGTTAGGGTTTATTTATTCCTTGTTTTTCATTCATAATTAATGGTTGCAAACATTGATTAAAGCCATAAACTTTGCTTAGCTTGGGAAAGTGAGTAGGGTTTGGTAGGGATAAATAACAAGAACTCGGGGCGTTAACCCTCGTTTGATAAATTCACATAGGGATAACCAGAGTTTACTTGGCACAATATTAACCATTCTTTATATACACTCTTTTATATTTGGGAAAATCATAAAGAGAAATAGTCCTTAACTATTGGAAACTCTGATAAAATTCGATGCGTTAATACTGGTATATTCATATCCACCTCACCGCATGACCCTCATTACATGATCTGGGGCAAGTCGAGGTCTTACGGATTCCGAGACATTCTCGTAACACGTCTTTCTCCTTAACAATTATTAATTTAGCCTTTTCCATCCCTAATATCCACCTTCACATTCATCCCTCAACTTTACATTTCAATCATATTTCAATATTCTTACCTTATCCAACATGCCTCTTCCGCACCGTTACTTACCACTGTACATTGTAACTGCTAATGTCATCGGTCACTTTCTTCTGTCGATGTCGCCCTTTAGCTGAAATCAAAGGTTAGTACAAGGGACTTCATTTCCTACGACTGGGCTCTATCGCACGATCTTAGATATGAAAGAAAGGATGACACCCTATTAATGTCTCGTAGCCTCCTGTTTATAGATGTGGTGCACAACACACCGATAAACAAGACTCTACTAGACACGACTTTGCAGACAACCCCTAGGACGACCTGCTCTGATACCACTTTGTGACACCCTCATCTTGATAGGGCATGATGGGCACCCGACTCTTTTCAGAGTCGAGCGAACCCTTAAACGTTCGCTTTACCAAAACCTGTCCTTTCAAAAACTTTGAAAAACATGGAGTTTTTTTTTTTCCAAGTAGAGATCATTATCTTTATACAGAGTATGAAAAACTTTCAATCAATTGCTTACTTTAAGCCAACTGGAGTCATCTGAAAATACATATTGTTTTTCATCTACAAATGACTGCACTTCGCGACGCCCTATCCACAGGACACTGTCTACAAAGTCTCTAACATATACAAAATGCCATAACAAAAGTACTTGACTCGGCAATACTCCGAACTGAGATGGAGCTCGCCAATCCCGCTGGAACACCTTTAGAAAAGTCTTCTACTCATCTGGGTGTACCTGCGTGGCATGAAACGCAGCCCCCAAAGAAAGGGGGTCAGTACAGAACATGTACTGAATATGTAAAGCATCACTGAATCATAAACAAGGAAAAGCGTAACAGTAACCAGTTTAGAGACAACCCGGGAGCTACCTGGATCAACATTTTGAACCGTGTCACGTAGCACCTTACACAATTTCCAGCATACACAATATAAGTACAGCACACTCCAAATTCTAGAATACACAGTCTAAATATAGTATCACAGTAGTCCCATCGGACGGCCGCTTCCGGCTTAATAAAAATGATGGCCCCTTCGGGCATGCTGCTTCCGGCATAATAGTACTAGTCCTGGACCCTTCGGGCATGCCGCTTGCAACATTAACAATAATGATGGCCCCTTCGGGCATGCCGGTTCCGACATAATACTACCCTGCCCCTTTCGGGCATGCCGGTCCCGATATAATAATAATGATGGCCCCTTCGGGCATGCCGGTTGCGACATAATACTACCCTGGCCCCTTCGGGCATGCCAGTCCCAACATAATAATAATGATGGCCCCTTCGGGCATGCCGGTTCCGACATAATACTACCCTGGCCCCTTCGGGCATGCCGGTCCCGACATAATAATAATGATGCCATGGAATGTAAACATGAGTCGTAGATGGAATGAAATAGTACAACCTCGCACCCCCTTCGGAGTGGTTTTGAAAATCTAAATAGTAAAATCTTGCACCCCCTTCGGAGTGGTTTTGAAAATCTAAATAATAAAATCTCGCACCCCCTTCGGAGTGGTTTTGAAAATTTAATTAGTAAATCTCACTTTGTGTTTCCTTTAGTATAAAACTAATATCTCGAAATCATTAGTAAAATCATATGCATATAAATCAATTTTAAGACTCGATGGACAAGTACACTTACCAACACCTGAAGGCTCAGAAACAAGTTACGGGTCGATCCGATTTAGTATAAGAAAGTTATGAGCGTTTGAAGGACAGAACCTTCTACGAACGATTCAGAAGCCATTTTTAGAAAATCAAAGCAACAATCATGTTAGGACCTTTCAAATGTCATTATGGATCAAATCAGATAGAGCTTTTGGAACCATATGTACGCATCAAAATGTATCAAAGACTTGATGGAATAATCAAACGTACTATCATTTAAAAACCAAGACATTAGTCATATCAATTATCTCTCGAATGCCATTCGGAAACATATCAACAGAACTTCGGACATCATAGATACGCATCAAACCATATGAAACAGCTTATAAAAATCAAGAACGTTTCAAAGCAATCCGAGTTAGCATATGAAGGTTAGAAACGTTATTCATTATAGAAACCTCTACGAACGTTTTAAAGCAATCCGAGACTGTCTACGAAAGTTTTGGACATTAATACTTATAGAACTCTTTTAAAAACAAGAACTCTTTATACTTTGCTCGTTATACAATCATATAATAATCTCGACTATACTAAGCATACTCATATCAAGAAGTGTGTAAGGGTCGTAAACAAGCTCGGAATCAAGAATAGAGTTTACCCACGATACGTATCATAACTAACTTAGCTCTAGGACATGCCAAAAGAAAGAAAGGTTAGGCTCTACATACCAACTCCACGTCCTATTAGCTACGCTTATTTATCGAAGCTTGCTAGTCTACATTCAAAGAATTCACACAATCATTAGACTCGTCGTCATACACTTGCTTTAGTCCTTCAAATGAATTCATTTATATTCTGCCAAAATTTCGGCAGCATTTCCCTTGTAAATACACCATCCCCGAGAATCTCACTCGGACAATTTATCAACACAAATCCGAGAATTCAACTCGGCCAAATTATCAACAACAATACCAACAATCATATCTCCAACTTCAACAATTATTTCAAAATACATTCTAACATTAGTAGCTCCTTTTACATAATTCGACGACATTTCATTTATATTCAATTCAATCACATACGATCAAGCCAACATAAATGCTCACACGTTCAAATACTTGCCCAAGACCTTACAAACAAGACTCAAGAACACTTCAAACAATCCGCGCAATGACCAAAACAACCCAACCAATGCACAACACCACCCGAAACCTCCCAAATGCAACAAGAACAATAACGACACATTTTCTTCCTTCAAATTCATGAACTACACCAACAATCCACACTAACAACATTGTTTTCCATAATTACAAGAAAACTATATTCAAATCACATTAACTTCTAAAGCAACTCTCCAACCAATACAACTTCACTAGAATCATTAAACTTTCTTTCTCAACATAGAATCCACAACAACAACAATCAAAACACTAGATAAAATAATTGACTCATCTTCTTACACACATATACACGGCCACAACCAACATCCATATTTTCATGAATTTCACCCATTTTCTACATACTACAACATACACAACCATCCATACTATATAAAAGAAAATTAAATCTTACCTTTTTCCCTTAACTTCTCACTTGGATTTGGTTGTGAACTTGCAACAAAGAGGGATCTACTTGCTCCAACAATTATACCACGTTAAAGAGGACCTTCAAATTAGTAGGAATACTTGAAGAAAATAATTTTTGATCATGATTTTCAAGGGGTCAATTTTTGCATAGCTTGGCCGAATATGGCCTTCTTGTTTTTCTCTCCAAGTTTCTTGAAATTTCTTAAGGATAAAGATGATAAAATGTGATCCATAAGTCATCTTTTGACTTATTTATTAAGCTTCCATGTGGGCCTAAGCCCACTCCATCATGGCCGGCCACTTTGGCCCATTTACTTAAGCCCACTTTTTTTTTGTTTTGTTTTGGAATTCATGAAAAATTATTTCTCCAATTTCCAAATTTGCCCTTAGCCTTCCTCCATATTTTCTATGAGCCATCTTGCGAATTTCCCTCTTTGCCCCTAGCCTTTCTTAATATTTCCACTTCAAAACTTTCATGAACAACTTGTGTGCTAAACAAGGTCAAAAATATAGCCTTGCCCTTAACTTCCCGCGATTATCTTGAATTATCCGAATACGCGAAATACGGGACATAACAGATAGTGGTTGGAGAAGGGCTTGAACGGGAGTCGTCTATGGATATGGAGGAGAGCGAACCCCAGAATAAGGCCCTATCTCGGTTTTCCCATACTTTGCCCACTTTAGAGGATTAAAGTGGAGCCTTAACTTTAGCTCCAGCACCCCCAGTTCCTTCACCAGATGCCTCGGGCCAAGAGATGAGACAGGCCATTCTTTTGCTGACTCAATTAGTAGCCGCTCAAGTTCAGCGGCAGGATGTGGGCCACGGTAACAGGGGTTGGAGAAAGAGAGTTAGTTCTTCAGGATTGGATCATGAGCTTAGGGGCGCTCTGAGGCAACAATTCTCCAGGCACTCAGTTCGTTCAACAAGTAGTGCTCCTCCATAGTTTCCTAGACCCAGGTTTGATGGATCTACTTATTCTAGGCCACCCAGAGTCTCAGAGTTATCAGTCCTCAGATTCGGAGTGGCTCTAGTCAGACGAGATCACCGGTACTACTATGAGTAAAGAGTGAGTGCAAGTGTGAAACCAACAAGCGAGCCATGGGGCAGTAGATGAGAAAACTTATAAGACCTTGTTAGGGGAAAATCCAACATAGCTGTTTCGCAATGACAGAAATGATAGCAAGTAAGCTTGAAAAAGGAATCAGAGAAATGTGATATGGAAAAGTAGTAGTAGTTTTTTATTTGTACAATCGAGAGCATGAGTGATATCTTTAGCTGGATGTAAAAGACCAAGACTACAGAAAGATGAATAACGAAATAGGACGATTGTTAGGAAAAGGATCAACTCAATAAGGGTGAGTGGGGATGATCAGAATGAACAGAATAAGTTTTGGAAGCGAAGAATGGATGGTACAAAGGTAGTATATTCTAAAGGACAAAGCGGTACTAAGTTAAGAATAGGATTCCTCATGCGAAGAATAAAGGATTGATTATAAGACGGGAGGAAATAAGATAAATTGAGGAGGAAGGAATGTAACGGAATAAGAATGGGAATAGAAAGAGAAGGAAATGCGCAGCAAAGTACGCGCATTTAAGAAGTAGCCGTATTATGAGAAAAGGAAGACGCATCTCCTACGAATATCCTATACCAAGTCAGAACGAGTAAAGTATATGAAATAATGAGTTGGAAAGAAAAAGGTGGCCATGAGTTATGAGTTTACCGTGCAACGATAAAGCTATAGAGCAAAGCTATCATCAGCGACAAATACAATATGATTATGATTGGGTTTTAAATCAATGTTGGGTGCAACATGAGAGTAAAATGAGTATGAGGCATAAGGGGTATTAGTTACGCATGAGACTTAGGCCCTAGAAAACAAAGATGACGTTACAAGTGAACTTTGAGCACCGAAGAAGAGGGCAAGTGACATTGCATGGATGGTATGGATAACTAGACATACTACTATTGTGAGCATCCCTGTAGGACAAAAAAGTTGTTGATTGGAGCAGATTTAGACATTGACTCATAACTACCAGATGAGCTAAAGTAAAATACATCCCTGTTCGGACTGCTATGTCGGTTGTATTACTTGATTACAAAAGCTACAAGATGAGTATGTTAAGACTTCACACATGAATTATCGTAGCTATAAATTATGGGAAACGACAAGAATAAGATGTAGTATAGTAAGGGATATATGAATTCGACATTTGAAAGTGAGGCAACGAATTTGAGAAGGGTACAAGTAAAACCCTTAAAAGGGGGAAGCTAGTAAAGAGAATACGAGTGTAGAGATTGAAACGATGGACCCTAAGGTGTGACAGATATAGACTCTAAAACGAAGAGTGAGAGTTACGCAGAAATGAGTTTAATAACTAGTAAATAAATGAACATGAATTGAGCAGGCATCTGAAACTGTACTGGAAATCATTCGCGAAGACCTTGAACTACGTGATATTGAGAGCAAATAACTCAAGGGATATTGTAAAAGATAGCGATGCTATATTAGAATAGAGGCAAAGACACTTACGATAAAGTCGTTGTTAATGATATTGCGATTCATAAGCGATAATTAAGAATGAGGCCTAAAGTTTCCTATAGTAGAACATAAGATATGATAATCAAGGGAAAAATAAAGGAAGGAAGAGAGTATGATGAGATAAGTTACTACAGATAGACAAAAGAGTTTTGGTATGAATGACACTGAGCCTTGTTGTGGCCGGATCGGCGGAAACCACCGAACCTTCAAGGTCAGGTATGCTATGGGTATGAATATATACACGAATATGTATACGGATATGGATACATGTATATGTATAGATGTGTATGTACACGAATCATGCAAGAACGATTATGTAACTTGCAAGTATTTACACGTCGTCAATGAAACCAAGTGGGTACTTAAAAAGAGAAGTAAGAGGTAAACAAGAATCGTGTGGTCATGATACTCCGGGTCAGTTGAAGGAAGCTATATGGTAAATTGAGTTGAAATGTTGAGCTGGGGTTATCGTTAAGGATAAATAGGACAATTACTTGGAATATAATGTAAGTACATGCTATATGGTTCCTACGGTAGCCCTGGGTATGACAACTTACGAATGCAATAAGATCACTAAATGAAGGGGGAGCTTAGTCCCCGATACATTAGGCCTTATGACAGTGTGCGCAGAACAGGTAAAGTGGCTTATGAATTAGATCTACCTCCTGATTTGGAGTCAGTTCACCCAGTTTTCCATGCCTCGATGCTTCGTAAATATGTTGGAGATCCTACTAGGATCATGCCAGTAAATGATGGTCAAGTGAGAGAAAAGTTGATTTATGAAGAGGTACCCATTGCCATATTAGATAGGCAAGTACGGAGACTTCGAAATAAAGAAGTGGCCTCAGTTAAAGTCTTATGGCAAATTAACAACTGAGAAGAATGACTCGGGAAGCAGAAGAAAATATGAAATTCAAGTGTCCGCACTTATTTCAGCCCCGGAAGACATTCAAGATGAAACATCAAGATTTTGAGGTATGTATGATTTCTTTCTATGCATATGGGTCGTGTGTGGCCAATTTATATTGCTATTGTGTTGTGGCCATGTGAGGCAATATTATTATGGGCTATTGTAACAGGATGGTAACGCCATATTACAGGGGAAACTCTGGTGAAATTTTTGTAGAATTTCCGGATAGCTTAACATTCGAGGACGAATGCTCCCAAGGGGGGAACAATGTTACACCTCAAAAAAAATCGTTCATAAACAGTGAATAGACTGACGAAGAGTACGACGTATGCGATGTTTTGATAAGAAAGAAATAACATTTGATGATTCTAAATGAGATTTCAAAGACATGTGAAGTAGGGGACGAAAGTTGTCAAGGAAGGCAAGGCATACGTTATGTATCGGAAAGGATTTACGAGTAACGAGTTAATGATGATTTAATGATTCTTTGGAAAAGAGTTATAAGGTCCCTTAGATTGTTAGTGAAGTGATAAAAAATTGTTAAGAAGGTTCCATAAGGATTGGAGATCAAACGAGTCGACGAGAACGAAATCGGAATAGCTGGGCATTATACGGCCCAACATACTGGCCATATAATTTATACTGGTCGTATGTTAGGCTGTATATTTAGCCCATATGGGCAACCTTCACTGAACCAAACATACGGTTCAGACATACGGTCAGTATAAAATATATGAACCGTATGTTGGTCAGTATGTTCGCGTCGGGACATAATTTTGTGTATTTAATAAGGGACCAGGTTCATTTTATTTCATTTTCCCTTTTCACTCCCCTTCTCTCTAGAACTCTCTAGAACATTTCTCCCACAAGAATGCAAGAAATATTAGTGATCAACTACATCAATCTAGGTATTTTTTTGCTTGTAGACTTGAGGGTTCCCCTCTCCTGACTTGGACTCATTTCTACCAGGCCTTCCTTGATAAGTATATGCCCCGGTCTTTGGGATAGGCGCGTAGGGAGGAGCTCCTACATCTTCAGCAGAGGGGTATGCCTGTGGAGGCCTATGTGACCCTTTATCTCTATCTGGCCCGTTATTCCACTCCTTTGATCCCTATTGATCCTGACAGGATTAGGCATTTTATTGGTGGGCTAGTCGGTTCACTTCAGATTCCTTACCTTCAGATGGAGGCTATGGGGGCCTCTTTCCAGTCCATCATTGAGCATGCTTCTTTGGTTGAGGGTGCTAAGGCCCGTGCATTTAGCGGTGGTGGTGACAAGAGATCATGTTAGACTGGGAGTTATGGTGGTTCTAGTTCGAGGGGCGCCTGTCAGTCTTCTAGGCCGTATCAGCTATATTCTGACCAGACCCAGTTAAAAACTTTATTACGGGATTAAATCCCACTTTTCCAGCAAACCTTCTTCTAGGCCGTCACTTGGGAGAATTCCTGGGCAGAACACACGGAGACTTGAGTAAGGTAAGCCTCCTAACCCTTCCTTTCACTATCTTTTCTATAATAAATTCCTCACCGCTACGTTTAACCTCCATATGATAACAAGCATGGAGTTCTTGAGTGAGAAGTAGGAAGGCTGGGGTAGTCAACTATAAAATCCAGATGTAACGACCCGTTTGGTCGTTATAATCCCTCCGGCACTTTTGCCCCTTTTCGAGCATGGTTAACTCATTTTTTACCCGAGGGGATCGTTGACATGCTTCCCGAAGTGTCTGGATTTGATTCGGGCGACCTTTTGTAAAATTGGGGCTTAAAGCAAAAAAGAGCTGACTCAAGGTTGACTTTTGGGTAAACGACCTTTTTCAAAAATTCATTAATTTCGAGAGGTCCGAATGGTAGTTTATAACTTGTGCGTATATCTGGTTCGGTTCCCAATGCACTCGGATGCATTTTGGGACTTGGGTTGGGAAGTTGGAGTTTAGGTATCGGGGTTGACTCGGTCAACGAGACCTCCGTTGGGAATTCCGGGGCCACGAGTGTGTTCGTAGCGTATTTTTATGTGGGTCTGTGTATGTGATTTGTGAGCAGATAGCCTCGGGAGTTGGCCAGAATTTAGGTAGAGACTTGGAAAATATTTGGGATTTTCGGTAAATGGTGTCCGCCAGGGCGGCCCCAGTACCGTCCCGACAGCACCAGTACCATCCCAGCGGCGCCGCCGTAGCGGTAGGATAGCCGCTGGGGTGGCCAAGCTTGTTTTGTCTCGACGGTCTGAGTGGACGTCGGAGCGGTGTTGTCGTAGCGGTCTCAACGCCGCTATAACGGTATCAGGCCTATTATTTTCATTAAGTGTATATTAAAATCCCTTAGTCTATCATTTATCACCATTACGAAAATTGAGCTCTTGGGAACTGTGCTAGAGTACTCTTGGGAAAATTCTTGGTGGTAAGTCATTCTAATCTCCTTACTAATTTATTATTCCTAATTATCTTAGAATTCCTCTTCCCTTATTAGTTCCTTAGTAATGGAAGATAAATAGTGGATTTAATGGATATTCTACCTAGGCTTTTAAATGATGAAATTGATTGGGTTTATGCTAGATTATGATGTATCTGAGGTTGTTAATCATATATCTTCCATTATTAGTGTTGGATTCATGAATCTAAGAGTTAGGGTTTATACCCAAAATTGGGGGTTTTGATTAGATTTCGAAATTGGATGAATCCTTGAGTTAATGTAGAAATTGGTTAACGGGTTTTGATCACCTAGTGTTTAATTGGATATTTTACCCTCGAATTTCCTGTTTTGTCCTTGTGGGCCCCGTTTCCCCAAATTCAAGGGTTGGTTTTGACCTAATTTGAATGATAGCAATACAGGTATCGATCTTCATGATTTCCAACCTAGATTTTGAATATGCCTAGACTTCCTTGATCTTGAGGCTCAGCGGAAGGGCAAGGCTAATGAGAGATTGTTGGTGTATTGTTGTTCGACCATCCAGGTAGGTTATAGCTTACCCTTGGTGAGACTTCGTGTAGCGAAGCATATATTTTGATGATATTGTCGGAGACAGCACGTAAACCTTCAGGTATGAAGTTGGGTTGGATATTGTCATAGGTTGGACCCTGTTATGTGATTGGGGCTAGCCACCTCGTTGTGTTATGACTTGATTGCTCTGTTGTGTTGGCTTGATGCCACGTGATGATAGTAGATATTGGGGACTATGGTTATTCCTTCATCATGATATTGTGATACCTTACTTGTTGGCATTGATTACTAGGATAGTGTTTTCTATGACTTGTGTAGTCATTCATGATATTGTTGGCGTACCTATGTTTGGTACTTGTGATATTGATCTGATTATTGATTTCGACACATACATTGCATGTATTCTCATCCTTCATGATATACTGTTGATACATTATTGATACTTGATGAAACACTGTGATGAGTTGGGCTCGATTTGGATAAGAGTGATGTGAGAGTCCAATATCCGATGTTTGTCTCAGAATCGTGGATTGAGTGAGTACATGGACTCCGCGGGTCCCCGGGGGTGGTGCTGATGAAATCCTCCGTGGACAAAGATCTGAGACGAGTAGCACTTAGACTTCATGAGTCACCTTGGGTGTTGCTACCGAGACGTCGATAGTTCCGTCCTAAGCACATGTGTACACAACATTGCATGGCATTGCATTGTATTTTCATTCATACACTATTGCATTGCATTGCATAATGGCTTATATTATGATGATCTGGTGATTTACTGTGTTATTTGGATTCGAATTGGATATATTGAGACTTGGCACACTTAGGTTTAGATGCTTCTACCTAGGCGATGACGTGTACTTGGTTCCGATTATGTTTGACTTATACTTGTTCTTTTATCTCCCTATCTTGCTTTATTGTCTGAATTATGTTAGCTATACATAGTTGGCTTATGATACCTACCAGTACTCTAGTTTTGTACTGACCTGCATTTGCTGCATTTTTTTATGAGTGCAGGGTTCCAGGTTGGATCATCTTCCGTCTCCCGTGGCTGATAGTCGCTATCAGGATTGCTTTGAGTCTACAGGGTGAGCACGAGATGTCCGCTACCTTGAGTCCTCTTTATTTATGTCTTACTTTCCCATTCTGAGACATATACAGATTTGATGTATTATTAAAATTCCAGACTTGTATATTTCGGGTCTAGACACTCTTGTATGGCTTAGACCAGACCCTGGGTGTATTTTCTTATTTCCGTACTTTTTTCTATAATATTATCGTAAGACTTACGTGATTTCTCTTCCGCTTAATTGATTTATTTATTTATGCCTTTATTATCGTTGGGTTGAGGGTTCGCTTATCGAAGTGGAAAAGGTAAGTGCCCGCATGTCTTAGCCAAATTGGGTCGTGACACTAGATTTATGCGCATGATTTATTTGGACTCTCGTTGTTTAAATTCGTGCTACTCCTAGACTTCCCCATCGTGGTCTCCAGATTTCGAAGCAAAGGATGAAGACTCCATGAGGGTTCGTGGAACCTGCTTGGCCTCGAGGTAGGTTATGTTTTACTTGAGAGAGACTTTAATTAGTGAGTCGTATATATGTTATAGAATTGAAGGGAGAAAGCATGATTAGGTCTTCGAAC
This sequence comes from Lycium barbarum, assembly GCF_019175385.1. Taxonomy (NCBI): domain Eukaryota; kingdom Viridiplantae; phylum Streptophyta; class Magnoliopsida; order Solanales; family Solanaceae; genus Lycium; species Lycium barbarum. The sequence continues at coordinate 43,702,923 of NC_083347.1, forward strand.
ACGGAGTTGGGTTGGACCTTAGATATATTGGTATTCCTATTCGAATTACGTGGGCTTGTCGCCATTGAGTGAGTAGTTGAACCAAGGTGAATAATTGTTATTCTTGAGGGGATATGGTGGCATTTACGTTCTTAGAGCGATTAAGTTAGAAGGTAGGGATTCGCATATGTACTGAGTTGATCATTATAGAGGTTGTTGTACTATTAGGCAGGGTGACTCGTTTAGTAATTGCATGTGGCTTCATTAGAGTATTCATGTCGCGAGGTAGCGGATGTCATATATGTATGAGTAATGGGCAGAGTATTTGGGTCTTGTTATGACTTGTGGCATGATACCTTGTGATCTTAATATTGATATTGTTGACTGATTATATTTCATATTTACTGATGAACTGGAAATACGTGAAATACACATTGTGATGAGAAACAAAATATATACATACGAAAAGGCACATTTGACAGGGGGTGAGGATGTGGCCTAGTTGAGGGCTCATGATCCGAGGTCAGTTTCAAAGCGAGTGGTACATGGATAGCATGGGTACCCTACAGGTCATGGATATTTGGGCAAACAATACCATTTAGTATGTGTGTATGGATGTGATACTAACTTGGGTTGCATTACGTTTTACTTACTTCCATTCGTGTGATAGATGTGATACTCATCTTTGCTGCATTACATTGAATCATGATTCATTCTGGTGACTTGATATTTGATTTGTCCATATTGTTGAGTTGTTGTGTTTATGTGTAATTTCATGGCTCCGTTGACTAATGAGAAAAGGTGGTGTCAGAGTGATTCCATTTCGCATGATTCAAGTCTAGAAGTACGATTGAGATACCGTCGTGGGTTTTATTGCTTTTACTTAGTTTTACTTACATTTGATAAGTGATTATCGAGTAATGTCGGTTGTGGGTTATTGCGTCTATTTGTCAATTTACGAGTCTGTTAGATTATGGGGGAACAAGATAAGGATTAGTGGTTCTACTTAGTCTTAGTTGGTAGGGGGGTTGATGTCTGCTCTTCATAAATTGTTGTGGGTTAATTGGTCTAGGAGTACATCCTGAATATAATTGGTGTTGTCTGTTGGTCCCTACTTCCTGGTGCTGCGTTGACATGGTAAACATATTGAGTATGTTTATGTCAGAACTATTTAAGTAGGGGTGGGATTTAAAAAGGTGTTACGACTGTACTTATTTGTTAATTCTGATTGATTCTATATCGCATTGCGTGAACTAATCTTAGTCGGCATATGATGGTTACTAGTACGTGTGGTGTACTGATACTACTCTTGCTACAATCCTTTTGGGGTGTAGATGTGTTTCAGGTTAATGCTTGAAGGTTTCACTTAGTTGCAGTGGTGGAGATGTTCCTACAACTTCTGTGCATCTCGTTCCAAGGCAGAAGTTGTGTCATTTTATTTTAAGTTCATTCCTCTTTATTGTAGAAGCTCTTGTATAGTTCTAGACAAGGTCCCGGGAAATTGTAAGCTCTAATTTTATAAAGAGTGTCATTTATGTTTTCTCGCTTAATGTTTATGATTATCAGCTATTGAATGGAAAAATGAGTTTTAATAATGGGTTGGTTGGTGGGGGTTCGCCTACTATGAGGTAATCAGGTAGGTGCCCTATGATCCGTAATTTGGATCGTGACAATTGGTATCAGAGCCCAAGGTTACCGGTCTCACGAGTACAACAACAATGTCTAGTAGAGTCGCGTGGAATGGTATGATGACGTCCGGGATAAGTTGGTATTTTCCCACTTATTTCTTCTTTAATCTTAGACTTTTGACTTGTTTGATTGATAAAATAGTGAATTTAATATCGTTTACTTCCATTTTATAGGTTTTACATGATTTAGAAATGATCGGAAAAGAAACCAAGTGAAAACAAGTCAAAAGAGGCTCAATTGAAGAAAATGAAAAAGTGGCTAAAAGTGCAAAAACGGAACAGATTTGCAATTCTGAAAATATAGGGCCGTTTTGGTCATATTTTGATGTGGAAATATTGGGGAGCTATAACAGCATGGCTTGAGAGAAATTATTGATATATTTGTCCATTTCATACAAGTCTTGGAGAGCTTAGGGTTTTTACACCACACTTTGGGGTTGAAGATTTGAAGATTGGATTGATAACTTTCTTAAACCTTTCTCCATTTCTTTGATTCCTTACTTTGTAATGAATATCTAAGTGTGTAGTATTTATTTTCTTCACTTGAATCTTGTTTATGGAAATATTCTATGATTAAAGTGTTGGATGAAACTCTTGTTTTGCTTATGTATTGAAGGATTTTTTATTGCTAATGAAGTGAGTTAACATTGTTTTAATTAATCTTGTTATGTAATGGTTCTTAAGGGATTAGCTAACCTTAAGACCCGCCCATTTACTTCGATTTGAGCTCGAGAGAGGAAGATTGAGGTTGGGAAAGATTAATTAACAAGAATTTGGGGCTTTAAAACCCATCTAATAACTTGAGCTAGGAATAGGATATTTACTTGAGGTTAAATTGATTGTGCCTAATATTACACTCTAAGGCTTGGAAAAGCTTAGAGTGAAATTCATTGATTTGGTTGGATGACTTTCAATGAGATTTTAGAAATCATTAGCTAATTAGCATAAACTCACTCTTAATTGTAAAATCGTGAAATACATTAGATCGTTACTTGAGTGCAATTTCCTTTGTATCCATACTTGTGGCCATTGATCATTTTGCCAGCTTTCTAGTTAATTTTATCTTTGTTAGTTGTTAAACCAAAAATCAAATATTGAAAAAGTGTTTGGCTTAGCTTAGTTGGTGATAATTCCTTACTTGTTTTATATCGCCTTTATATTGTTCCCTATGGATTCGACCTTGACTCATAGTTGGGTAAATTACATTGCGACGATCGTGTACACTTTTTCTTTGAGGAGTGGATTTGGACGCTATCAATTTTGGCGCCGTTGCTGGGGACCTATCCACGGGAGGCTATGGGGCATCTAGGAAACTTCCTTTCTTTCTTTCCCGTCGTGCTATCTCAGTCAGTTTCATCTCAAAGTTGAATCCAATTGGTATCTGGATGATCCCAATTGGTGTCTCGACGAGTCCAATTGGTATCTGGTCGATTCCAATTGGTATCTAGCGGTGTCATCCTATTGATGATCTGTGAATTATGTGTGTCTATAACACGTGTATACGATGAGTTTCCTATGTTGTGCAATCTTGTTGAACAGTAGAAAAATGCCCACTGACTCACACCCTTCGCCGCAGCGATGTACACATCGCCATAGCGGGTTCTCCGTAGCGAAACTTAGTCCGCTATAGCGGACCTTCACATTTCCAAACTCCTCACCGTTGCGAAGCATGATTCGCCACAGCGAATTCGCGATAGCGAAAACCCACCGCTGCAGCGGTCAACATTTTCCAGGTGACCAGACCCCCTATTTCATAACTTCTCAACCTGTGCAATTCATGCAAAACTCAAAGAAAACCAGAAATTCCAAAGCCACAACTTCATAAAAAGCACCTAGCCCAACAAGGGCAAAAGTCTTTCAGTGCCAAATCACAATTATCCAAAAACAAATATGGAAAAACAAAGGAAATTGTTCAAAAACATCCAACCAAAACAACCCAAAACTGCAATGACCCATTTGGTCGTTATAGTCTTTTCGGTACTTTTGACCTTTCTCGAGCTTGTTTAGTTCACATTTGACCCGAGGGGACCATTGACACGGTTCCTGAGATAATTAGGTTTGATTTGGGTGAGATTTTAGAAAATTTGGGCTTAAAGCAAAAAAGAGTTGACTCAAAGTTGACTTTTGGGAAAACAAAAATTTTTCGAGAATTCATCGATTCTGAGAGGTCCGGATGGTCTTTTAGAACTTGTGTGTATATTTAGTTCGGTTTTCAATGCACTCGGGTGCATTTTTGGACTTGGGTTGGGAAGTTAGTTTTGAGGTATCGGGGGTTGACTCGGTCAACAAGATCTCCGTTAGAAATTCTGAGGCCACGAGTGCGTTCGTAGCGTGTTTTTATGTATGTCTGCATATATGGTATGTGAGCAGATGGCTTCGGGTAATAGTCGGGATTTCAGGTGGAATTAGTGAAAACTTGGGGGATTCTGGTGTCTGGTGCCGCTATAGCATCTGGTACGATTAGTGTGGACCGCGGAAGCAGTCACGGGACCGCTGAAGCGCTAATGTGAGCACGGAAGCAGGTATCGGGCAGTTAATTTCATTAAATGAGTGTTAAAAGCCCTAAATTCCTCATTCATTACTATTCCAAAAATTGAGTTGTTGGGAGCTTTTCAAGGTGATTCTTGGGGGAAATTCATTGTGGTAAGTCTCTTTACTTTCCTTTCCATTCCATGATTATACTATCACCTTAGGAATCCATTATCATGCTAGTTTCATTAAGAGCTTGAGGATTAAAAGAGGGTTCAATAGGTTCATCACGCTAGGCTATTAAATCATGCTTTATTGATTGGGTTAGCTTTGTTAAGCATGGGATTGATGATTAGAATCTATTATTGCATGATTCCTTCCTAATTAGTGGCTAATTTATGGAATTGGGAGTTAAGGTTTGTACCCAAATTTGGGGTTTTGCCTAGAATCTGAATTTAAGTAAATTGTTGGTTCTTCTAGCTTGTAATTAATGGAATTGATCACCTAGCACATTAATTTCATGTTGAGGCCTATAGATTCCTAATTTCATCCTTCTAGTTCATAGAAACCATTCCATAGGTTGGGGATTTGGGTCTTGAATAGAAGTAGGGTTTGAATGATGTTCTTCTTGATTCTAATTTCATGATTTGGATATGTTTAGACTTTGATCATCTCAAGGCTCAAAGGAAGGGGAAGACTAAGGTTTGATTTTGGAAGACTTTATTGTTCGGCTCTCCAAGTAGGTTATGGTTTACCTTATGGTGAGACTTCGATTAGCGAAGCGTGTGTTTAGATGATATTATCGGAGAATGCATATAAATTTTCGGGTATGAAGTTGGGTTGGATATTGCCTTAGATTAGGCCTTGCTGTATGATTTGGGGCTAGCCACCCTGTTGTGTTGTGACTTATCTTGTTCTGTTTGTTATTGGCTCGTTGCCACGTGGGGATAGTAGATATTGGTGACTAGTGATATATCTTGATGATGATATTATAGCACCTTACTTGTTGCTGTTTTAAGACGAGGATTGTGACTCTATTGTGGCCTATTGTGTAGCTTTTTATTGATATGGTTGGTGTGCCCATGTGTGGTACTGTTGAGATTGACTTGATTATTGACATTGAAATCATACATTGAACGCATTCTCATCCTTCATGATATACTGTTGATACATTGATGATATACAAGGAAACACTGTTATGAGCTGGGCTCAGTTGGATAAGAGTGACGTGAGAACCGATATCTGATGTTTATCCCAGAATCGAGGTATGAGTGCTGGTAGCGATTGCTGAGGTCTTTGCCGGAATCATAAGGATTGGTACATAGACTTCGAGGGTCCCCTATAGGTTGTGATGCCGAGATGTCATGTTCCATCATCGGAGTACATGTGTATGGGTGCATATGCATTGCATCCATATTTCATACATTATTGCATTGCATGGTGTCTTTGGCTTCTTGTGTTATTCTTGTGATATAGTTGTGATATACGGATTCGGATTGGATGTACTGACACTTGGCACAGTTGGGTTTGGATGCTATAACATAGGTGATGACTTGTACTTGGTTATTGGCTCGTGTTGACTTATACCTTGTTGATTTACCTGTTTATCCTACTTTATTGTATTGGTATATGTTAGCTAATCTTAGTCGGCCTATGATACCTACCAGTACGCGTTGTTTGTACTGACCTGCATTTGCTGCATTCTTTTATGAATGCAGAGTATCAGGTGGGATCGACGTCTACCTCTTGTGCTTGAGAGTTCGAGGCTGCTGATTCGAGTCTGTTGGGGTGAGCATGTGAACGCTTCGCTACCCGAAGACTCGTCTTCTATTATGTCTTACTTTGCTATTCTGAGACATTATTTGAGACTATTAATGTATTATTATTACTTCCAAACTTACAGATTTTAGTTAGATGCTCTTATATGACCAGACCAGATACTGGGGTGTATTTCTCTCCTTTTCGCATTTTTCTTATATTATTATCATGAGACTTACGTTATTCTACCTTTTTCCGATTATTTATTTATTCATTTATGTTTTATGATTGTTGGGATAAGGGTTCGCTTATCGAGGTGGGACAGGTAGGTGCCCGCGCAACTTAGTGAAATTGGGTTGTGAAAAAAACAAATAAACCATTGTCTGAAATAAATACCCTACACGGGCAATGAAAACCATGCTTAAAAGAGGGGGGGATGGGGGGGGGGGGGGGGGGGAATAGACACCTAGGCCACCACCTTGCCCTGGCTCGTCACCTCCTGACCGCCATTTCCGGAGCCGCTGGAGGAGTCACTGTCTAGTCCGGACCTGCTAAAAAAAAGAACTGCTGGGTGTCGTCCTTGGTCACTTTAGGGTCCAAAGCCTTTAAAAGGCTCTTGATGCCCTTCCACATTCAGGCAAATATCTTATCCCTAGATGTCCGCTCGGAGGCTTGCCTGGGTCTCAACCATAGAAATATGGACGCCCTGCAAGGTGTCTACCGACTCCTACATCTTTGTCTAAGCATCCATGTATTTCTTCAGCTCATCCGGAGTGAAGCCACTCCACCCAGCAGCAGCACTAGATGAACCAGCCTCCATGGAAAGCTGGGATAAGCCCAATATCGCACTCTTCATGGCCGCCATTTCCCTCAATCCGCTCGAAGGGTCCCTGAGCCGGAGGCTCTGAAGGGCCAGCCCCATCCCCACCCTACTCCTGAGCACCATCGCTTTCATCATCAGAGTCAAGCTTTCTCTTCTTGTTTCGGCTTTTCGACCCCTTCACCCTTAGTGGATCAAAGTGCACATCGTGTTGACCATATTATTAGTGGGCTCCCTCGGCACCTGGGCCCGCCTACATAACAGAGTAATAAGGGAAGGGAACATCAAACTCAGACCCGGCTTGGACAGAAACACCTTTCACTCCAGGATCACCTGCCTCCCCACATTCACCGGCACCCCGTCCATCACACAAGCCACCACAAATGCCCGGGGGTAGGTAACGTCAGTAGTGTTGCTCGAGGGGGTGGATTCGGCGAGACATAAGGTTCAACCACCAGCGAGCGTCAGCCAAAGAGTAGCGACTTTTAATCCTGGTCCGGTTATTAACCCAAGTGATCTTACACCTCTTGTTCTCCGGAACCAGTATAGATACCAACCAAGGACCATTACTGTCATGGTCCTTGGCAATCATCTCATCGTTCAGGATGTTGTCCAGCTCATAGATTGCGTTAATCACCTCGGCCCCAATTTTCACCCTGACACCCCGAATCAGGATCTCCGGATCCGGAGAGAACCAATTTATCGTAGGGAGCATAGCGTAAAACTCTCAGACCCAATTAGCATTGTATTTATCGGGGTCCTCCACCAATTTTTTCCACCCTATGGCTCGAAGACGGTTGTAAAAATCCGGGGCATACTCATCCACCTCGTCCATAATGAAGCCCCGCTCAGCCAACATCACTTTGCTCTGCTGCTCCATATAGCGGTTTTTGCTTTGAGGAGTGGGAAATTTTTCATAGGTGGGAGCTTCTTCATGTTGGGCCATTTGCTGGGAGGAAATTAAGTACCTACGCAATGAAACCATGTTAATTATTATTGTATCACTATCGATCTGCAATCAAATGTAGGACAGACCAAGGAAAACCAACACAAGAAAAAGGAAATCAACCCAGGTGTGAAGTGAGTATTTTAATTCTGCTTTTGTAGCCCCGCTGCAGCGATGCCGATATCACAGTAGTGAGCCCACTACGGCGAGCCCGCTAACCGCTACGGCGAAAACCCCATTTCCCTTAGTCCGCGCCGACGCTCCTGTGAGGGCTATGGCAGGTCCGCTATAGCGGTACGTGTTCCGCTGCAGCGAACCTGTCTTCCCTCGCGAGAAAACCTTGGTCCGCCCAAAAATGACTTTTTAAAATTTCAATCAAATTTCTGTAGGTTTCGACATAGATCAGGTAATATGTTAACATGCATGTCATTTACACCCTGTGAAACACCTTTTTAACAGCAAATAGACCCGGAAATTCAAGCATTATCGAAAACCTCTTCTACAAGTACCCTACCACCCAAACAAGGTTTCACCCCCAAAAATCTAGTAAATCTTAAGCAATGAACAATTTTGAAACTTTGTGAACTTCAATAGCATGCTGCAAATTCGAGAAATCCCCTCCCCAAGTAGTCAAAAACCTGTGTTCCATAAAAGATTCAAGTTCTTACAATACCCAACAACTTAAGCATGGAAAATTCAAAATAAAGACTTCTAATCACTTTCTAGAGTGGTAGAGAGGGGTACATACCTTGAGATAGCTAAGGAATTGAGAAGATCTTCAAGAATCTGACCCTTATTTCTTTGAACCAAAAGTTTTTCTTCTTTGCGGTGTTTGTGAAGTGTAGAAGATGAATGAGATGTGAGGGGGTTATATGGGGGGGAAAAGGGGAATGTTTTTGGACAGATTACTTGTCACGACCCAGCCCCGTGCGCCGCGACTGGCACCCTACTTGGGTACCCAGACCAAATAACGTATTCATTGCCAAATCCAAACTTATTTCACAATTTCATAAAAATCATATCAAACATAGTTTATATCAAAATATGTCTTAAGCGGTCGCACAAATCAAAATGTCATATCGGATCCAAACTGCGCGGCGGAATAGACGTCGCCGGTCAAAAATGCAAATATAAGCATAAGGGCCCTTCAGGGTCATCAAAACAAACGGACCGCTTTAAGACCAGAAAAACAAAATCAAACGAACATATATAGGACCCTCGCCCCACATATATGACTACAGGCCTCTACGAACTCAAAACAAAGACATATGGCGAGACAGGGCCCCGCCATACCCAAATAGTCGAATGTACAAAATATACATAGCAAAAGAGAGTCTGTACCAAAAGTGGACTCCGAGTCAAGAAGGAGTACTCCGAAGTAGCAAAGAGTGAAGCCTACAGTGGAGGATCACCAATATGTGCACCTGCGGGCATGAAACGCAGCCCCCGAAGAAAGGGGGTCAGTACGAAATATGTACTGAGTATGTAAAGCACGGAGTACAGAAATATGGGCCAAAACCGAAAGCAAATCAGATGACCAAGTGGAGTACAAATCAGTATGTCAAAATCCGTATCAAAATCATATACGTATACATAATGCAAACGAAATCATGCAAACGCTTAAGAACGTGGTCGCCACTCCGACGCTGGCGCCACACACAGCATAAGACCATAAAGTTTCAAATCTCCGTACATCCCCGAACACAAACACAACATAGGTGAGCGTATCGCATCACGAGCCATATCACAGCATAACACCAAACGGAACCCGGCCCTATGGCGAGGTCTCGGGAACCGGAACACATCAAACGACCGAATTATCATAAGGCGCACGAATCATAACCGGCAGTTAATGAGAAGCTGTATCCAACCTTTTAATCTGTTTGCTTAGTATTGCAGTTGGTATGAGACCATGTTTAGTCATTGAGTCTGTCCTGCTTAGTGTTGTAATTAGTATGAGAAAAATTACACTCAAAGTGGCCTAGTTTGTTTGCTCAATCTGAAACTGTAATCATAGTTGAAGTAGAAAGACCCTTCTGTTTTGCTTAGTATTGGAATTGCCATGCCTGCTCAAGTCAGTTTAATCCAATGAAGCTTAATACGATGAGTCGTTTTACGGTTGAGCATGTTATATGTTAATTTAGCTAGTCTTTGTGTTCAAGCATGTTCCTATGTCAAATTGGTTTAGCAATTTAATGCAATGAAATATGCTGGTGTATTAGCCTTAGTCCAGTCAGTGTTCAAATAAAGACTGGATCCATTACTTAGGCTCCCCATTGTGTTGGAATTCACTTAAATGGCATGAAAACTGTCTAGTATAGTTTTGGTCATGGTTTTCACTTATATTTGACAAAAGAAACTGCCAAATAGCATTGTATTGAGTTAATATGCCTCTATTATGGTCTGTTAATGAACCTTCTTGATTGCCTTCCATAAATTTGAGCCTAGTTGGTATTTCTCTCACTGATATTTGACAGCTTGTTTGCTGCACCAATTCTGCGGTGTCTAAATGTTACGGTTATCTCTTAATCTTATCATACTCGCTAACTTCTGAGGTTACATTCATTAATCTAAAATGGTGACAAAGTTTCCCAAATTTTCTGTAAGTGCTATGCCATTTAGAACGAATCTCAGGTTATTTGTAACTATATACTTTCAATCTAGATTTGTAGTTGTATTCTAGAATCACAGACTGGATGACGTTTCGTTCTTGTGGCGAGCAGAGCTAGTGAGGAACTAAGTATTTCTATTAGTGTGTTGCAACTTACCAGCTTTCAAAAAAAAATTATATTTCTATTAGTCTATTCATCATTCTTTTGAGTATTTTGTAACTCTATCGGATGCGATCTACTGAACTGGAATCGCCCTGTATGAGATTACAGCTGTCTTTTGCTTCCATATGCATGTAATGGATTGTTTTTCTGTCCTCCTGTGATTTGTTTTTTTTTGTTGGTTCATGCATGTGCTCTTCACCGCATGGGATATCAAATTATCAGCTAGTATAGATTTCAATATATTTTTTGGTCCTATATTACGGTAATTATGTCCCAATAAAAGCATAAATCTTTGTAACATAGTGGTTAGATGTCAGATTGATTTTTCTTTTCCGTTGCAACCTTCTGTTGGCTATTGATGTGCCCATGCAAATTTACATTATATCTACTTAGCCTTATCTATTGATTGCATACTAATCCTTTTCCTTTCATTTTATGCATGACCACCGCATACGAGTCCGAGGGACTCGTTCTTCTTCCGCACTCGGTGTTGGGCTAAAAGCCCTCAACGAAATCTTCCTCTCGAGTCAGCCCACCTGCGAAAAAAAAAAAAAAAAACTGGGCCGAGGCCCAATAACAGCTGCAGATCGCAAACAGCCCCAAAATGGGCTGAATCCATTCTCGATTGCAGCAGTCCTAAATGGGCTGAGCCCATTTAAACTATATCTACTTTTTTTATGCATTTAATTTGTATTGCATGAATAACACTTGTTAATTTAGATGAATCTTAGTGAAGTTAGCGGGGTTTAATCTTAATAATGGGTAGTAAACCAATAATTAATTCTATAGGTTTCATTCTTGTTTTATTTTACGTTAAAATTATTTATAATGCTTATAATTTTTATCTTTCACTGGAATAATTGAATTGCAAAATGGCATGACTATATATTTTAAAGTAAAAGGGAATCATATTTTTATCCTAAACATTTCAAAACGTCATTAATATGCAAGTATAAACTCAAGTATATTTTATAAATAACTCTTCAAGTTTGAATCAATCACGTCTATTTTTAGCCGAGCATAATTAAATAAATCAGTAAAAAAGAGAAAGAAATTCATCATCTTTGCATTCTATTTTTAAAACAAGTCTAGACTTCCTACACTATTATACTGATATAATGTCATTTTATTCCAAGTTAAATTGGCTAGGTTTTCTCTTAAAAGCTTCTATTTATATACAAATCATTATATTTTGCAAGTCTCATTTTTACAATAAAAATTATTATTTTAAGCTTAACAACATTTATAAGTTTTATTTTTAAGTGGACTACTATGTATTTCTTCAAGTCAGTTTAAATAGCATCATTATGTTTTCCTTTAAAACCTCAATAACATTTACAACCTATTTTTCTTAAGATTTAAGCATTATATTTAATCTGAATTAATTAACCTAAGTTTGGTCGGATAACCGTAGTTAACGGATTCTAAAGGATGCCTAACCCCTTCCCTTTAGGATAATATAGAGCCCTTACCTAGAATCACATTGGTTAAGCAGACTATTAACAGAGGTTTAGTTTTAACTTTACCTTAGTTAACATTTAGGTGTCCTAATTCACCGTTAAATTAATTAGGTGGCGACTCCTTAAAACAAAATAAATAGGAATCACCGATATGTTGTACTCCTAAATTAACCCCGGTTAAAAACGGGGTACGACAGCTTGGCGACTCTGTTGGGGACTTTAGGCTCTAACCATAACAGACTTAGGTTAATAGTTAATTTGTTGGATATTTTGTTTGTTTTCCTTTTTGCCTTTGTTATTGCTTTTTCCTTATATGCTTTTGGGTGTTTTTATTTTATTCCTTATGTAAATTTTCTATGTAATATGTATGTTATTGTTTTCCTTAAATTGACATTCCGCTCATACTTCTTCCACTCCTGAAAAATTCACACAAATTCACACACTTAAAGCGGCTTCGCGGTTCGCGCCCGTGCACTACTAAATTACCCCTTTAGTTGGATTGGTCTAGTGGATTTAGTCGATCGGCGGTGCAGTTGACGGCCACGGACTTTCCACTCCCAATTTGTCCGCTTGGGGGAGCCTTGTGTCATAGGAAAACCACTCTTAATCTACCTAGGTAGAGCGAAAACCAAAACCTTGTAAGGACATGCATCATTTTAAACCTAGGAGGCTTAATACCCTTGGTGTATTAAGTTCATTAGTCAACCTCACCAAATGTCCAAATGAGTCTATGACTAGAAGTGACACTATTCACTATCTATGTGCATTATTTGAAGGACAAATGTGTGGAATATGTGGACCTAGTACTCTATAGATAAATATTTCAGGAAAACTGACATTTTGTTGCAGGTTGGCATAGAGCATCCAATTAACGCCAGAGGGTTGAAGACAACTAAAGGAAATCAGTGGAGATGAAGTATTAGATATCTTAGATTAACTTTGAATTGTATTATTAATTGACATGTAATAAATTTTTATTATTCTTGTAAATTAGTTTTAGGAAGAGTTATGGAATGATACATAAAAAACACGTTTGTCCTTCAAATGTTCGTTAGGCCTACCTCTGGCATAAAGAGGTCCCTTGCATTATAGAACGCGATGTATTATGTGCAATAATGTGTTTATGTGCAATAACATGTCCTTACAATATACTGACTTGTTTTCTTTTTTCTTTCTTGTTTTATCTTTTTTCTTTCAAACTTATTTTCAAAACAAAAGGTTGACTTGTGCTAAAGGGGAACTGGCGGAGTATCCATATTTCACACGATCTAAAGCCAAGAAATCAGACTCTGACTCATCACTAATCACCTGGTTAACCAAAAGACTCGTTCTAAAATGGAGCAAAGTTTGATCAATGCAACCACTTTATCTGAGCCATCTCTTAGTTTACCGATCACAAGTAATCGCACATCCTCTAATGAACCAGAAACTCATTTGGAGATCATTGCTCGTCTGGAGCAACGAGTTGCCGAATTGAGTCGTATGGTACTTCAAAATCGGTCATTTTCGCAAACTTCGCCACATATGACTCCATCTCATGGGGTTCGTCAGACTTTGCCTACGCCAGATTCCCAAATTTGGATGAACTTAACCAAGCAAGCTATTTTACCACTTCTCGACCAGCTCATTCCGAACCAGGCACCCACCTCATAATGCGGGTATTTCAAATTTCAGTTCTGGCACCCACCTCATAATGCGGGTATTTTAAATTTCAGTTCGGGCACCCACCTCATAATGCGGGTATTTCAAATTTCAGTTCAGGCACCCACCTCATAATGCGGGTACTTTAAATTCAGTCCAGGCACCCACCTCATAATGCGGGTACTTTAAATTCAGTCCAGGCACCCACCTCATAATGCGGGTATTTTAAATTTCAGTTCAGGCACCCACCTCATAATGCGGGCATTTTAATTTCATTCATGCGCCCACCTTCTAATGCGGGTATTCCATTTTAAAGCTCTAGCACACAAAGCAAAGTATGCATCAGGATCTAGGCACACAACCCGATCTATTCATCAGGATCCCAACACACAATTTTGTAGTCCCTTTTAATCCATGGCTCTGAGTTCGGTCGCCCCTCTAGCAATGAATCATTTTCCTCCCCAACAAGTTTTCACGAACTACGTCTGACCTAATTCCTTTGGGATACGTAGGCAACCCAAGGCGGGTTCGACCCTTCTATTTTTTAAATTTTCAATATCTTCGATTTGTCCAACCATTTTGGTCCCTATGAGACACATAAGGATTTTTATATAAAATTTTGGTCTTCCCACTATTTAAATTCATGTGTCCTAGTATCTTGAAACTGGGACAAATTTTTGAAATCGGTCAAATCGCTTCCAAAAACTTTCATTATAACTTCTCACTTTCAATTGTTTAGAACCAAGCGCCTCCAGGACTGGAAACTGGGACAATTTTTTTTTTAGAAGTAGCACAAAAGTGGTCTTAAATGTTCAACGACTTTAAATAAAGTTCGTCCATGTCTTTCTAAAAATGTTGATAAGTTTGAATTCGAGTCTTCATAATCATTTTACCTATCAGAGCTACTAAGCATCCTCTTTTGAAGTCATGCAAATCTCATTACTCTTATTTTCAAATACATTTTTTATTACTTATAACTGAAACTCCTTGGCAAAACAAAATATCTAGTGGGGCCTCGAAGAACGTGGACGCGATTGAGACAAGAATCAATTCAAGGACCAAGTTCCCCAACAAGCTCAAGTCAACCAATTTTCTTTAAACTCACAACTTTTCTTTGATGAGATAGGTTTCAATTAACATAGATGTGGCGCATATTTGACTCTTCTTCAAATTTTAGTTATGGACGTGAACAAAGAGTTAGCCTTCTGCAAAAGGCAAATATTCTTCAATGTGGATGTAAATTTAGCTTGCGCTAAACGGTGGATGTTGTTCCATTCTTCATGAAATTTTGGTCGCAACAGCGGACATGAATTTATCTTCTCAACCAAGGGCTATAGGCGTAATTATTTCAAACCCAGCTATTTACATATTCTTACCACTAACAGTTGTTTTAGCTCGTGGCATTTCTCGATGGATCGAGGATGCATAATCGTGGATTTAACCTTCTTCGAAGTGGATACGAACATGGTCACCTGATTATCGGTTTAAATTCCTTAACTTTATCATCACTTCATACATATTTATTTATTTCAAGTCGCTAACAAGTTCTTTTTTTAAAATGTGGTATTTAATGAGATGACAGGATCGAAATCTTGCATCATATGTCAAATCGTGGGGACAATTGTAGATTGAACTTGCGTCACAACAGGATGTGAATTTGGATGTGGAATTATATCTCTTCACGAATAGTTTTGTGGATGTGGACATAAACGTGGATATACATTTCTACATTACAAATTGTGAGAGCAGATATGGGTTTATATTTCAATTATAAACATTGTGGATATTGTGGACGTCGAAGTGGATTTATCTTTACATTATAAACATTGTGGACGTGGACGTGGACGTGGATCTATTTTTCTCGCATTATACAATTTGTGAAAATGGACGGGGATATAAATTTACATGCTACGCATCTTGTGGACATGGACATGAAAATTCTACATTATAAAATTTGTAGAAGTGGATGTGGATTTATATTTTTACCGTGGATGTGGACGTGAAAGTGGATTTATATTTCTTACATTATAAAATTTTGTGGAAGTGGACGTGGATTTATTTTCTGCATTGTGGATATTGTGGACGTGGAAGTGGATTTATCTTTTACATTATGAACATTGTGGACGTGGACGTGGATTTATCTTTCTTGCATTATAAATTTTGCGAAAGTAGACGTGGATTTATCATTTTTTTTTCACACGAATGACTTCGTGGATGTGGATGTGGACGTGGATGTGGATTTATATTTTTACATTATAAGATTTGTGGAAGTGGACGTGGATTTATTTTTCTGCAATGTGGATATTGTGGACGTGAAAGTGGATTTGACTTTTTACATTATAAACATTGTGGACGTGGACGTGGACGTGGATTTATCTTTCTTGCATTACAAAATTTGTGGAAGTGGATGTGGATTTATATTTTTGTACCGTGGAAGTGGATGTGGATTTATATTTTTGTACCACGAAAGTGGACGTGGATTTATATTTTTTCACCACGAAAGTGGACGTGATTTACATTTTGTACCGTGGAAGTGGATGTGGATTTATATTTTATGTACAGTGGAAGTGGATGTGGATTTATATTTTTTGTACCACAAAAGTGGACGTGGATTTATATTTTTGTACCGCGAAAGTGGACGTGGATTTACATTTTGTACCGTGGAAGTGGATGTGGAATTATATTTTTTGTACAGTGGAAGTGGATGTGGATTTATATTTTTTTACACCGTGGAAGTGGATGTGGATTTATATTTTTTGTACCACGAAAGTGGACGTGGATTTATATTTTTGTACCACGAAAGTGGACGTGGATTTACATTTTGTACCGTGGAAGTGGATGTGGATTTATATTTTTTGAACAGTGGAAGTGGATGTGGATTTATATTTTTAGTACCACGAAAGTGGACGTGGATTTATATTTTGTACCACGAAAGTGGACGTGGATTTAAATTTTTGTACCGTGGAAGTGGACGTGGATTTATATTTTTGTACAGTGGAAGTGGATGTGGATTTATATTTTTGTACAGTCGAAGTGGATGTGGATTTATATTTTCATACAGTGGAAGTGGATGTGGATTTATATTTTTGTACAGTGGAAGTGGATGTGGATTTATATATTTGTACAGTGGAAGTGGATGTGGACTTATATTTTTTTGTCCAATGGAAGTGGATGTGGATTTATATCTTTGTACAGTGGAAGTGGATGTGGATTTATATTTTTGTACAGTGGAAGTGGATGTGAATTTATATTTTTGTACAGTGGAAGTGGATGTGGATTTATATTTCTGTACAGTGGAAGTGGATGTGGATTTATATTTTTGTACAGTGGAAGTAGATGTGGATTTATATTTTTACATTATAAGATTTGTGGAAGTAGACGTGGATTTATTTTTCTGCAATGTGGATATTGTGGACGTGGAAGTGGATTTGACTTTTTACATTATAAACATTGTGGACGTGGACGTGGACGTGGACGTGGACGTGGACGTGGATTTATCTTTCTTGCATTACAAAATTTGTGGAAGTGGATGTGGATTTATATTTTTGTACCGTGGAAGTGGATGTGGATTTATATTTTTGTACCACGAAAGTGGACGTGGATTTATATTTTTGCACCACGAAAGTGGACGTGGATTTACATTTTGTACCGTGGAAGTGGATATGGATTTATATATTTTGTACAGTGGAAGTGGATGTGGATTTATATTTTTTGTACCACGAAAGTGGACGTGGATTTACATTTTGTACCGTGGAAGTGGATGTGGATTTATATTTTCATACAGTGGAAGTGGATGTGGATTTATATTTTTTGTGCAGTTGAAGTGGATGTGGATTTATATTTTTTGTACCACGAAAGTGAACGTGGATTTATATTTTTGTACCACGAAAGTGGACGTGGATTTACATTTTGTACCGTGGAAGTGGATGTGGATTTATATTTTTTGTACAGTGGAAGTGGATGTGGATTTATATTTTTTGTACCACGAAAGTGGACGTGGATTTATATTTTGTACCACGAAAGTGGACGTGGATTTACATTTTTGTACCGTGGAAGTGGACGTGGATTTATATTTTTTTACAGTGGAAGTAGATGTGGATTTATATTTTTGTACAGTAGAAGTGGATGTGGATTTATATTTTTGTACAGTGGAAGTGGCTGTGGACTTATATTGTTTTGTACAGTGGAAGTGGATGTGGATTTATATCTTTTTACAGTGGAAGTGGATGTGGATTTATATTTTTGTACAGTGAAAGTGGATGTGGATTTATATTTTTGTACAGTGGAAGTGGATGTGGATTTATATTTTTGTACATTGGAAGTAGATGTGGATTTATATTTTTGCACCGTGAAAGCGGATGTGGATTTACATTTTGTACCGTCGAAGTGGACGTGGATTTATATTTTTGTACCGTGGAAGTGGATGTGGATTTATATTTTTTTACACCGTGGAAGTGGATGTGGATTATATTTTTGTACAGTGGAAGTGGATGTGGATTTATATTTTTTTACACCGTGGAAGTGGATGTGGATTTATATTTTTGTACAGTGGAAGTGGATGTGGAGTTATATTTTTAGTTTTCCTTAAAATAGACGTGGATTTACATTTTGTACCGTGGAAGTGGATGTGGATTTATATTTTTTGTACAGTGGAAGTGGATGTGGATTTATATTTTTTGTACCACGAAAGTGGACGTGGATTTATATTTTGTACCACGAAAGTGGACGTGGATTTAAATTTTTGTACCGTGGAAGTGGACGTGGATTTATATTTTTATACAGTGGAAGTGGATGTGGATTTATATTTTTGTACAGTGGAAGTGGATGTGGATTTATATTTTCATACAGTGGAAGTGGATGCGGATTTATATTTTTGTACAGTGGAAGTGGATGTGGACTTATATTTTTTTGTACAGTGAAAGTGGATGTGGATTTATATCTTTGTAAAGTGGAAGTGGATGTGGATTTATATTTTTGTACAGTGGAAGTGGATGTGGATTTATATTTTTGTACAGTGGAAGTAGATGTGGATTTATATTTTTACATTATAAGATTTGTGGAAGTGGACGTGGATTTATTTTTCTGCAATGTGGATATTGTGAACGTGAAAGTGGATTTGACTTTTTACATTATAAACATTGTGGACGTGGACGTGGACGTGGATTTATCTTTCTTGCATTACAAAATTTGTGGAAGTGGATGTGGATTTATATTTTTATACCGTGGAAGTGGATGTGGATTTATATTTTTGTACCACGAAAGTGGACGTGGATTTATATTTTTGCACCACGAAAGTGGACGTGGATTTACATTTTGTACCGTGGAAGTGGATGTGGATTTATATTTTTTGTACAGTGGAAGTGGATGTGGATTTATATTTTTTGTACCACGAAAGTGGACGTGGATTTACATTTTGTACCGTGGAAGTGGATGTGGATTTATATTTTTTGTACAGTTGAAGTGGATGTGGATTTATATTTTTTGTACCACGAAAGTGGACGTAGATTTATAGTTTTGTACCACGAAAGTGGACGTGGATTTACATTTTGTACCGTGGAAGTGGATGTGGATTTATATTTTTTGTACAGTGGAAGTGGATGTGGATTTATATTTTTTGTACCACGAAAGTGGACGTGGAATTATATTTTGTACCACGAAAGTGGACGTGGATTTACATTTTTGTACCGTGGAAGTGGACGTGGATTTATATTTTTTTACAGTGGAAGTGGATGTGGATTTATATTTTCGTACAGTGGAAGTGGATGTGGATTTATATTTTTGTACAGTGGAAGTGGATGTGGACTTATATTTTTTTGTACAGTGGAAGTGGATGTGGATTTATATCTTTGTACAGTGGAAGTGGATGTGGATTTATATTTTTGTACAGTGAAAGTGGATGTGGATTTATATTTTTGTACAGTGGAAGTGGATGTGGATTTATATTTTTGTACAGTGGAAGTAGATGTGGATTTATATTTTTGCACCGTGAAAGCGGATGTGGATTTACATTTTGTACCATCGAAGTGGACGTGGATTTATATTTTTGTACCGTGGAAGTGGATGTGGATTTATATTTTTTTACACCGTGGAAGTGGATGTGGATTTATATTTTTGTACAGTGGAAGTGGATGTGGAGTTATATTTTTAGATTTCCTTACAATAAACGTGGATGTGGACTTAGATTTCGTTAAAGTGGATATCAATGTCGACTTAATTCTTCTTCAAGTGGAAGCCATAAAGTTAATTCATCTCCAAAGTATGTTGTGAATTCAACTTTCGAAACAGGGGTTACAAGAGTAAACTTCTCCAACCCTGTCTTATTTACGCATATATTTCTTTATTGCTAACAATTGTCTTTAGCTTGTGGCTTTTTGACAATATTAAAGTTGGCGTCACACATCAACTCGTGGAACTATTTCTTCGGCAGCGAACTGGGGCAATTTGGTTGGGAAGGATAATCAGACTTCCCGACAAGGGTCAAAGATTTACCTCGAACACTCATCTCCAATCACAAGTATTCTACTTGCATTCCAGCAATTCAATTTACAGAATTCTCGAGTTCTATCATAATACCCAGTGTCATCATAATTCGACACTGGGAAATATTTTGCAAAGATTCGCGCTAATCGGAATTTGCCAGTCATAGGTGTCGTGGTCATCCCAGAACTACACCCGGCCTGATTCTCGTGCAGCGCGAGATATGTAGGCAACTCGAAGACCAGAGTTCGGCCATAATCCTCTCAAGCTTCCTTTAGCCGGAACAAAATAGGCTACTGAGTCAACGTCTTTGCCCGCCAATTCTTTTCATCATTACCGGGCAAAGAGGGACAAGTTGTTGACACCCAATTTTGTCCCGCCTCTCCCTCGAAATACCTATTTACGCTTCTAATATTTTTGGAAAATTAAAAAAAAATATATATTTATATTTTACTATAATTATTAGCCTCTTATCAATACCGGCGTTTCATTATTCTATTACAGTTACTAGCCATTATTATTATCATTATCATTATTATCATTATTATTATTATTATTATAATTCACAATGTTTATCATTTCGGCATTTTACTAGCTTACGCACACGCGTCGCATTTATCTTTGCATAATTAAATAATAGTGTTTATTTACTGTGGATTTTCGAAATATTATTGCACGGCTATTACAACGCCATTTTTTTTTTATCTGAGCACTAATAATTGCATATTTTATATTGAGTAATATTTTAACACAAGCTATTTAAATAGGCCTTTTATTTAAATGTAATAGCCCAATCAACTCATACTATTTTCGGACCAATTCATAAAATCAACCCACATTTATTCCTAGCCCACATCTTCAAACCACCAGCCCATTATTTTAAACCAATACCCAGCCCACTATCCGAATTTACCCGACCCGGAGGTCCAATTCCGTTCAAAATAAGGGGTTCCCTTCCCATTCTCCTTGACGCCGCCTCCCTCCCCTGTCTCTCTCTTCGCTCCTTCCTCTCTCTTCTCTCCTCTCCACGCCACTGCCGCCTCCACCTTCGCCTGTCCCCCCACGCCATTGTCACCCCCACTTCGTCTTGTCCCCCCGCTCCTCTCTCTCTTCGTCACAAGAAACCCTAAATCACCTTATAAATAGTCATCTCCAAATCAGTGGAGGGGAGGATTCTTGATTTGGGTGAAACCCCCCCAAGAACCGAGAGGGTCTTTTTGATTCATGTAATTCCCCAAGAACGGAGGTTCTGGAATCGCGAGAATCCCCTTACAAAATGAGTTCTTGAACCCCAAAAATCCATTATAAAGAGATTTTTTTTTAGTCGCAAAAAATG
The DNA here is from genome assembly GCF_019175385.1 of Lycium barbarum. Lineage (NCBI taxonomy): Eukaryota > Viridiplantae > Streptophyta > Magnoliopsida > Solanales > Solanaceae > Lycium > Lycium barbarum. Next base: position 43,724,271 of record NC_083347.1, read on the forward strand.
CCCGGAAAAATTAAAGTTCTGAAACAAGCTTTTGAAATCCCGAAAATCTCTAAAATATAATGTCCTTTAGTCGCCTATAATTCCTAAAAATACAAGTTTTATTAGCAGTTACAATCTTGTTTTTATTGTCGAGTCAAAATACTACATCAATTTTGTTTTCGTTTACCTTGATGTTGCTGCGAATCCGAGCATCGCAAACTCAGATTTAGTAGTGTTCGAGTGTAGATCGAAGATTCGCACCCACTTCGCTGCACCCGAAGAAGGTAATTCTCCATTCCTTTTTTTATTTTCTGTCGCATTTTTGTTGTTCTGTGTTATTTTAGTTTATTGTTCCATAATTCAGGTATGTTAGTTTTAGTTAAGTTGTTCTAGTTCGATAAATAAATCTGTTTCTGTGTTAGTCTGTTTATGTGGTAAAACATGTTTATGTACGATAATTTAGTTTTGGTCTATTTAAGTATGTGAGCAACTATCCTTTATTTAGCTGATTTCAGTTTTAGCAGTTAAGATGTGTTCTCATGCTAAGTTCGATTCATGTTTAGTTAGACATGTTTCAGTATTAGCCTGTTTATGTGTTTAAGCCTGTTTAGGTATGACTAGTGGTTAAATCTGTGATTGATTTCTGTTTGCTTCTGATTATAACACAAGATTATTTAACGCAATTCAATAATGACATAGTAATATGGAGGGCTGAAATTGTAACAGAGAGAAAGCATTTCCAGTTTATACTATGATAAGAATGATGGTTTGTGGATAAGATAAATAAATCTGGTTTAAAATTAGCATAAGGTAAAATTGATGTGTTGTTTGGAGCTATTAACATACATCAGTTTCAGTTCTTGGGCTGGTTTATATTGTCTTAAGGAGGTTAGATGTTGTTTCAGATTTAAACAATCTAAAGATGTCCTTTGAAACATGTTTGAGCACCTGGCAGCCTTGATCCATAGACATTGATCCCTATTTCTCTCCACCTCAACTCCCTTGTGTCTCCATATTCCTGCCGACGTGCAAATTGTTCATTTTTCACACCAGCAGTCTAAAAACAGATCTGATCTATTCCCTTGTTCACTTTGGTCTTGGTTCCTATGCAATCATGAGTAGTTTGATATGTGTTTAGCTACTTAGTTTGTTTTGCTTAGTGCGGCAGTTGATGAGAAGCTGTATCCAACCTTTTAATCTGTTTGCTTAGTATTGCAGTTGGTATGAGACCATGTTTAGTCATTGAGTCTGTCCTGCTTAGTGTTGTAATTAGTATGAGAAAAATTACACTCAAAGTGGCCTAGTTTGTTTGCTCAATCTGAAACTGTAATCATAGTTGAAGTAGAAAGACCCTTCTGTTTTGCTTAGTATTGGAATTGCCATGCCTGCTCAAGTCAGTTTAATCCAATGAAGCTTAATACGATGAGTCGTTTTACGGTTGAGCATGTTATATGTTAATTTAGCTAGTCTTTGTGTTCAAGCATGTTCCTATGTCAAATTGGTTTAATTTGTTTAAATAAGCAGGTTTAGCAATTTAATGCAGTGAAATATGCTGGTGTATTAGCCTTAGTCCAGTCAGTGTTCAAATAAGGACTGGATCCATTACTTAGGCTCCCCATTTTGTTGGAATTCACTTAAATGGCATGAAAACTGTCTAGTATAGTTTTGGTCATGGTTTTCACTTATATTTGACAAAAGAAACTGCCAAATAGCATTGTATTGAGTTAATATGCCTCTATTGTGGTCTATTAATGAACCTTCTTGATTCCCTTCCATAAATTTGAGCCTAGTTGGTATTTCTCTCACTGATATTTGACAGCTTGTTTGCTGCACCAATTCTGCGGTGTCTAAATGTTACGGTTATCTCTTAATCTTATCATACTCACTAACTTCTGAGGTTACATTCATTAATCTAAAATGGTGACAAAGTTTCCCAAATTTTCTGTAAGTGCTATGCCATTTAGAACGAATCTCAGGTTATTTGTAACTATATACTATAAATCTAGATTTGTAGTTGTATTCTAGAATCACAGACTGGATGACGTTTCGTTCTTGTGGCGAGCAGAGCTAGTGAGGAACTAAGTATTTCTATTAGTGTGTTGCAACTTACCAGCTTTCAAAAAAACAATTATATTTCTATTAGTCTATTCATCATTCTTTTGAGTATTTTGTAACTCTGTCGGATGCGATCTACTGAACTGGAATCGCCCTGTATGAGATTACAGCTGTCTTTTGCTTCCATATGCATGTAATGGATTGTTTTTCTGTCCTCCTGTGATTTGTTTTTTTTTTTTGCTGGTTCATGCATGTGCTCTTCACCGCATGGGATATCAAATTATCAGCTAGTATAGATTTCAATATATTTTTTGGTTCTATATTACGGTAATTATGTCCCAATAAAAGCATAAATCTTTGTAACATAGTGGTTAGATGTCAGATTGATTTTTCTTTTCCGTTGCAACCTTCTGTTTGCTATTGATGTGCCCATTCGAATTTACATTATATCTACTTAGCCTTATCTATTGATTGCATACTAATCATTTTCCTTTCATTTTATGCATGACCACCGCATACGAGTCCGAGGGACTCGTTCTTCTTCCGCACTCGGTGTTGGGCTAAAATCCCTCAACGAAATCTTCCTCTCGAGTCAGCCCACTTGCGAAAAAAAAAAAAAAAAACTGGGCCGAGGCCCAATAACAGCTGCAGATCGCAAACAGCCCCAAAATGGGCTGAATCCATTCTCGATTGCAGCAGTCCTAAATGGGTTGAGCCCATTTAAACTATATCTACTTTTTTTTATGCATTTAATTTGTATTGCATGAATAACACTTGTTAATTTAGATGAATCTTAGTGAAGTTAGCGGGGTTTAATCTTAATAATGGGTAGTAAACTAATAATTAATTCTATAGGTTTCATTCTTGTTTTATTTTACGTTAAAATTATTTATAATGCTTATAATTTTTATCTTTCACTGGAATAATTGAATTGCAAAATGGCATGACTATATATTTTAAAGTAAAAGGAAATCATATTTTTATCCTAAACATTTCAAAACGTCATTAATATGCAAGTATAAACTCAAGTATATTTTATAAATAACTCTTCAAGTTTGAATCAATCACGTCTATTTTTAGCCGAGCATAATTAAATAAATCAGTAAAAAAGAGAAAGAAATTCATCATCTTTGCATTCTATTTTTAAAACATGTCTAGACTTCCTACACTATTATACTGATATAATGTCATTTTATTCCAAGTTAAATTGGCTAGATTTTCTCTTAAAAGCTTCTATTTATATACAAATCATTATATTTTGCAAGTCTCATTTTTACAATAAAAATTATTATTTTATGCTTAACAACATTTATAAGTTTTATTTTTAAGTGGACTACTATGTATTTCTTCAAGTCAGTTTAAATAGCATCATTATGTTTTCCTTTAAAACCTCAATAACATTTACAACCTATTTTTCTTAAGATTTAAGCATTATATTTAATCTGAATTAATTAACCTAAGTTTGGTCGGATAACCGTAGTTAACGGATTCTAAAGGATGCCTAACCCCTTCCCTTTAGGATAATATAGAGCCCTTACCTAGAATCACATTGGTTAAGCAGACTATTAACAGAGGTTTAGTTTTAACTTTACCTTAGTTAACATTTAGGTGTCCTAATTCACCGTTAAATTAATTAGGTGGCGACTCCTTAAAACAAAATAAATAGGAATCACCAATATGTTGTACTCTAATTTAACCCGGTTAAAATGGGGTATAACATCCACTCTTCTATTTGTTGGGAGTAATTATAAATATGGACAAGGCCTACATATCAAGACATGTAACTTGGAAAGAAAAAAAAAAAAAAAAAGAAGAGAGAAATATAGTAGGTTCGGCCATGGCTCAAAAAATTGAGGCCATGGAAATTGATCAAGAAAAATCATTTCTTCTAGATTTTCTACTAAATGGAAGGCCCTTATTAACATGGAGTAGTTGTTGGAACAAGCAAAGCATTCATTTGGGCAATTCATAAGCTTAGCCGAATGAAGGAGTTAAGTGAAGAAGGTATGTGTTCAATCTCCCTTCCCATGTTTTATGGATAATTTGTGAGTGTTGTAGCATGTAGAAATGGATTAAAATCATGAATTTGGTATGTTGGGGTGTTGGCCGAATATAGTTGCATTGTGTAGAACAAATGAATTGATTTTATTTAGTAGTTTGATTGTTCTGTTGTGGATTGTAAAATGAAGGTTTGGTGGCTTGAAATGAATTTGAAATTGTTCGTGCATTATTGAAGAAGTTAGTGTGACATTAGTATGGTTTCTTATATTTGTAGGAATGATATTGCTAATGTGTAGGTTGAAAATATAATTCATGAACTTGGTAGTGAGACATTTGTTTGGAAGATTGTAAGTTGGGTTGTGGTGGTTGAATTTGAAAGAAGGAAATAAGTTGTTATTCTTCTTGTTGAATTTGGAAGGTGTTGGGTGAAGTAGTGTGTTGATTGAGTCGTTTTGAATGTTATGTGAATTGAATTGAATAAAAATGAAATGTCATTAAATTGTATGACAAAGGTTGTTAACGTTAGAATGCGTCTTGAATTGATTGTTAATTTTGTTGGTATGATTGATGATATTGTTGTTGATAGTTTGGCCGAGTTGAATTCTCGGATTGTTGATTGATGATTTGGGCCGAGTTAGATTCTCGGGAATGGTGTATTTACAGGGGAGATGCTGCCGAAATTTCGGCAGATCATAAGTGAATTTATTTGAAGGAATAAGACAAGTATATGGTGATGAGTCTAATGATTGCGTCAATCTTCTTGAATGTAGACTAGCGATAGCGAGCTTGGACAATTAAGCGTAGCTAATAGGACGTGAAACAAGTATGTTAAGGCTCGTCCCTTACTTTCAAAGGCATGATCCCGATGTTATGATTTCATAATTGTTTCCATATCTTACTTGCTTTTCAAAAGTTAGATGTTTATGATTCCAAGGCATGACTCTCTTCCCAATAACTCGTAAATGTTTTTCCAAAGTGTTCGTATTCTACCAAAACAGAGGTTTATGATTTTGTAAGCTCTTATGACAATAACGATGGATATGTTTCACAATGACATTGATGATGTCAAAGATGAGAATATTTCTATGATGACTATGATAAGAATGATTTCATGTCTAAAGGTACTTGGTATGATTATTGCTTTGATTTTCCAAAAATAGCTTCTGAAACGTTCGTAGAAGGTTCGGTACTTCAAATGCTCATAACTTTCTTATACTAAATCGGATCGACCCGAAACTTGTTTCTGAGTCTTCAGGTGTCGGTTTATGTACGCTGTTATTCGTCACTAGTCTCATCTTATAATAATTGTTCTTTCAAGGTGAGACAAAGCGACCATGGTTATTCCATAATGTAATCAGAGGTTACCAACCTTACGTCACTCCGATGGATACATGACTTTCTTTGGGCTCTCCTGCATGCTGTGATATGATATATGTATATGTATGTAGGGGGAAAGGTGAGAGCGTTATATACGCGTAGCCACCTGATCAGTTGGTATGATATGATATTGTCCCGGACGCGGGACATATGTGGGGGAGCCGACGTTGTTCGGCGCTATGACATGTTCTATTTTCTATATATATAGATCGGGCTGCACGTTCCGCAGCAATATATTATAGTATATGTATATATGGATCGGGCTGCACGTTCCGCAGCACTAAGCATGCATGGCATCCGCCCAAAGAGGCACTCGGATGTACAGGTTACTCTTTTACCTCATGATATGCTCTATATTTCCATTCTGTTATTATTCATATTTGTATCCCTTACTATGTTACTATTCATGCCTTACATACTCAGTATATTACTCGTACTGACCCCTCTTTCTTCGGAGGCTGCGTTTCATGCCGCGCAGGTACACCCAGATGAGTAGAAGCTATTATAGAAGATGTTCCAGCGGAGTTGGCAAGCTCCATTTGCTCTGGAGTGTTGCCGGGTCAGAGTACTATGCTATGATGTCTTGTTCGAAGTTAGATACTTTGCAGACAGAGTTGTGGGTATAGTATGTCAGTCTTGAAAGCGGCTTCATCAGCCGACGTGTCTTATTGTATTATATTACCGATCCACTATGACTCCAGATTATACTTGATCGGAGTACGATGAAAGAAAGATTCTGAAAGCTTAGCTATGTTTTTCATTTCTTATTGATGTAAGAGTCTAAAAAGATTAAGTATGTAATAAGAGTCAGCGGGTTCGCTCGGCTCCGAATATGGGGTCGGGTGCCCATCACACCCTAGTAAGGTCGGGGTGTGACACGAACTATGTGTGCAGCCTTCGAAGGCCTAACGATATCACCAAAGCGTAGTACTTCGTCCCTTCCTTAGCTCGCTAGTCAAGTAAAGATGGTTCTCAGGTAAACACGAGATATTAATGCCCGATAGCGGGTGATTTCCAAATACGAACCCGGAATGACTTTCGGCTAATGTACGAAGATCTAGGCCAAAGATTTTTGGGTATTACAATTTTAGTATGTGTTCCACTAACTTTTCAGCGCACGGAATGATATGACCTTTTAATCCCATGCCACCCTAGGCCGTTCGGGGATAAATGGTTGTTAAATTAGTATCTGATGTAACCACCCAACTGGTCATTATTGGACCTTCCACAGCCCGTGTATGAAAACCAAGTTTCTTGTTATAAATTTAGTCCACAGGGAATTTTTACGTGCATGTTTAATCGTGATCAAATTGGCAGGAGTTAAAATGTTGTGGGCCCGGATAGGATCGCTTCGCCGCAGCGGTCCAGGAACTACCGCAGCGGTCCATGAACTAACGCAGCGAGTCCACCATAGCGGACAAGTAGACTGCTGCAACGGTCGATACGGACCAGACCCTGTTAAAAACCTTATTTCGGGATTAAATCCCACTTTTTCACCAAATCTTCTTCTAAGCCGTCACTTGGGAGAATTCCAGGACAGAACACACGGAGACTTGAGTAAGGCAACCCTTCTAACCCGTCCTTTCGCTATCTTTTCTACACTAAATTCCTCACCGCTAGGTTTAACCTCCGGATGACAACAAGCATGGAGTTCTTGAATGAGAAATAGGAAGGTACGGGTAGTCAACTATAAAATCTAGATTTATGCGCATGATTTATTTTGACTCTCATTATTGAAATTTGTGCTACTCCTAGACTTCCCCTATCGTGGTTTCCAAATTTGGAAGCAAAGGATGAAGACTCCATCAGGGTTCGTGGCACCTGCTCGGCCTCGAGGTAGGTTATGGTTTACTTGAGTTAGACTTTGATTAGTGAGTCGTATATATGTTATAGAATTGACGGGAGAAAGCATGATTAGGTCTTTGGACACGGAGTATGGTTGGACCTTAGATATATTGGTTTTCATTGTCGAATTACGTGGGCTTGTCGCCATTAAGTGAGTAGTTGAACCAAGGTGAATAATTTTTATGCTTGAGGAGATATGGTGGCATTTACGTTCTTAGAGCGATTAAGTTAGAAAGTGGGGATTCGTATACGTACTGAGTTGGTCATTATAGAGATTGTTGTACTATTGGGCGGGGTGACTCGTTTAGTATTTGAATGTGTCTTCATTAGAGTATTCATGTCGCAAGTTAGCGGATGTCATATGTGTGTGAGTAATGGGTAAAGTATTTGGGTCTTGTTATGACTTGTGGAATGATGCCTTGTGATCTTGATATTGATACTGTTGACTGATCATATTTCATATTTACTGATGAACTGGAAATACGTGAAATACACATTGTGATGAGAAATAAAATATATACATACGAAAAGGCATATTTGACAGGGGGTGAGGATGTGGCCTAGTTGAGGGCTCGTGATCCGAGGTCAGTTCTGGAGCAAGTGATACATGGAAACCATGTGTCCCCTGCAGGTCATGGCTATTTGGGCAAAAAATACCCTTTAGAATGTGTGTACGGATGTGATACTAACTCGGGTTGCATTACATTTTACTTACTTCCATTCGTGTGATAGAGGTGATACTCGTCTTGGCTGTATTACATTGAATCATGACTTATTCTAGTGACTTCATATTTGATTTGTCCTTATTGTTGAGTTGTTGTGTTTATGTGTAACTTCATGGTTCTGTTGACTAGTGAGGAAAAGTGGTGTCGGAGTGATTCCATTTCGCATGATTCAGGTCTGGAAGTACGGTTGAGATACTATATTGCTTTTACTTAGTTTTACTTACATTTGATAAGTGATTATTGCTGGGTGTGGGCTGTTGCGTCTATTTATCAATTTATGAGTCTGTTAGATTATGGGGGAACAATGTAAGGGTTAGTGGTTCTACTTAGTCTTGGTTGGTAGGGGGTTGATGTTTGTTCTTCATAAATTGATGTGGGTTAATTGGTCTGGGAGTCCCTCCTGAATATAATTGTTGTTGTCTATTGGTCCCTACTTCTTGTTGTTGCGTTGACATGGTAAGGAGATTGAGTATGTTTATATAGGAACTGTTTAAGTAGAGGTAGGATTTAAAAAGGTGTTACGATTATACTTATCTATTCATTCTTATTGATTCTATATTGCATTGCGTGAACTAATCTTAGTCGGCCTATGATGCTTACCAGTACGTGTGGTGTACTGATACTGCTCTTGCTATATTCGTTTTGGGGTGTAGATGTGTTGCAGGTTAATGCTTGAAGGTTTCACTTAGTTGCTGTGGTGGAGATCTTCCAACTGCTCTTATGCATCTCGTTCCAAGGTAGAAGTTGTGTCATTTGTATTTTAAGTTTATTCCTCTTTATTGTAGAAGCTCTTTTATACATCTAGACTAGGTCCTGAGAAATTGTATGCTCTAATTTTATAAAAAGTTTCATTTATGTTTTCTCGCTTAATGTATATGATTATCAGCTATTGAATGGAAAGATGATTTTTAATAATGGATTGGTTGGTGAGGGTTCGCCTACTAGGAGGTAATCAGGTAGGTGCCCCCACGATCCGTAATTTGGGTCATGACAATTAAAGAACCTTTAGTGGATAGGAACTTAAGACAATTATGGAATGAATGAAGATAAAGGTTGAGACTTAGCTTGATGAAAAGTGGTGCCCTAGCCTTACAAAAATCGCCTTAATATTTCTTGGGAACTATTTTTTGTGCTATGTAGGGAATGTGTTCGAACTATGGAATATAAAACACAGGTTCTGCCTCCCGTCGACCGCTACAGCGGTCAATGTTTTGTTGTAGCGGTCTCGCTATAGCGGGACTTCTCCCGCTATGGCAGACTATATTAATTCCCCGACTCCCGCATTGGCGACCATCTCTCCACTATGGCGAATTCGCTACAGCGGTAATACCACTGCTGCAACGGGCCAAATCGACCAGTGAGCTCTGGTTTTTCACCCAAAATCCCAACACTAATCCGAGGCCCTACGGACGCAAACCAAATATGCACATATACATAAAAATACGTTACGAACTCACCTATGGCCTCAGAATTCCCAACGGAGGTCAAATTTACTAAGTCACCCCCCAACAGAATTGAAGGCAAGTTTTAGACAATGCACAACAACAAACAAATCAAGTTTCAGTTGTTAGACTTCTAACTCTTTGAGTTCTCATTAAGCTCATTTGCATTCTCGGGAAGTCATTAACAAGGGTAAAATGGTCAAAACTCCCCATAACGACTTAGCGGGTCGTTACAAAGGTATAGTTCTTTGGTACTAAGTGATAGCTTGGATAGGACTCAGCTTTTGGAGTCGAGGGTAATAGACGTGATCTATTTGCATAAGGAAAATATTAGAACTGGACGCCACAGATGTGTGGTAGGACTGTGATTTGGGTTCGTGAAGTTGGAGTCAGTTCAAGTGACTATTGGTGGTATTCAAGAGTTGTGCATTCATTCAGGGTCAGAATTGTTCGAATTAAGCTTGATGGACTATGGTTATATTTTCAGGAGGAATTATGGGTTCCCAGTAAATCACCTTCACTGATTCGATGAGTTTCAGTTCAGATTTGAGGTATGATAAGTGTATCGAGCTTTACCAGGGTTTACGAATAGACCGAACTTTACCAGGGTTTAGGAATAGACTTGATGATATTTTATCGAGAGCAGCTATTCGGATAGGTATAATGATTTACATCGGTACTTGGTAACGATTTGAGGAGGTACCATGGTTGCGAGAGGTCTTGAGAGTGATTAGATGGTTTCCTACGGACTTGGCACAGTGAGGTACTCACTGGTATGCTTCCTGTAATGCGATTTGAAGGTCTAAGAAGACTTGGGACTAGCAAAGTCGACTATGAGTAAGATCAGTTTGATGGAATTGCTTAGAGTTTCTCCGGTAAAGCAAGAGTTCTTTTCTGGCAAGAGTAAGTCATGGTTTCAGCTAATATATATGTGTTTCTAAGAAATCGTGATGCGAAGAGCGGCTCTAGGGGTGAAAGAAAGGCAGCAGAATCAGAATATTTTACCGGTTCAAAGTGGGCTATGATTGTGACTATATCTAAGGGTTTGTATTGTTTTGAGTAATGGTTGTGGGACCTATCGATCGCGTTCAGAGGTATGGTTATATCAAATCAGAGAATTCCAGCCAAAGCAGTTCTTATATTCGGGGATCAGTTGTGAGAGAAATTCGAGTATGGAATTACAGAAATTGGATCTTTTGGCTAAGTTAGAGGAAGTTTTGACTGATAAGGTGAGTGGGCAGTGATTTTGGTGTACTTCTTGCCGTGGAGGCTTCCATGTGGGTATAATAAGGATTCCTTGGTTACCGTCAGCTTTCGTACTCTCTTTCTTCATTCGAAGCCGAACAATTGTTTAATTGGTATCTGATGTAACGACCCGTTTGGTCGTTATTGCACTTTTGATCCATTTACCCTCGTTGACCCTTCCCCGAGCCTTGTTAGTATGATTTCGACCTGCAGGGATGGGTGGCACAGTTCTCGAGGTAGTCGGGCAAGTGTTATGATGACTCATGTGAAATAGAGCCTTAAAGTTAAAAACATTTGACCAATAGCTGACTTTGGGGTAAACAGACTTTTTTCTGAAATCCATCGATTCCGAGAGGTTCTAGTGGTCGTTTATGACTTGGTAGGTTGTTCAGTTCGATTCCCGAGGCACTCGGGAGCATTTTTAGTTATTGGTTGGATAGTTGGTCATAGGCCATTGGGTGTTGACCCGGTCAAATAGGCCTCTGTTGGGAATTCCGAGACCACGAGTGAGTCCTTAGCGTATTTTTATGCATTATTGCATGTCTGATTTGTATCTGGGAGCTCTCGGGTGATTGTCGGATTTTGGAATTGAGTTAGTGAAAAACCAAGATAATTCTGGTGTCTAGTGTCCGCCATAGCGGCACCAGATGCACCGTAGCGGACTCGCCACAGTGGGGGCCTGGTCCGCTATGGTGAGAGTAGGAGATTTATGGTGAGTCGCCACAGCGAAAGAGGATCCGCTGTGGCGGACTTGTGACAGCGAAGGGTGGGCTGTTGTAGGGGACGACCAACTGCTGCAGCGAACGTCGGGGACCCGAATCCTATTATTTACCTAGTTAAAACCCTTTACTTCCTATCACTTCATTTATTGTTTCTAAGAATCCTTTGAGGGATTTGGAGAGTTCTAGGCTGATTTCTCTTATGGGTAAGTTCCCTAACCTTAAATCCATTCCTTTATCTTCCCTAAGCTTGAATCCATGCTAGAATCTCTATAGAACTTAAGAGGAAAGTTGGGTTTGATGTCTATTTCATTATTTGAGTTTAAGTCTTTCTAAATGAGAATTGTTGGTGGATTTGACTAATTTAAGTATGGAATTTGACGATTTAGTAACTAATAGGCTTGAATCTTCCATTATTGTTGATGAAATTGAAGATAGAAAGTTAGGGTTTATACCCAAATTGGGGGCTTTGACTTGAATGATGTAATTGGCCCACTCTTGAGTTAATCTAGCAATTGAATAGTGGAATTGAACTTCAAGAACGTTGGGTTACCAATTTCACTTTTGAAATACCCATTTTACCCTTGTGGGCCCATTTTTCCCATATTCCCTAGTTGATTTTGACTCGAAAGATAGTATAGAAATATGGGTATTGTTTTGCCTTATTTCTAACTTAGAATTCGATTATGGATAGACTTTGAGTATTTGGAGGCTCTCTGAAAAGGCAAGGAAAAGGTGTGATTGTTCGTGGCTCATGTACGGCTGCCACGTAGGTCACGGCTTACCTTATGGTTAGACTTCGGTTAGCAAAGCATATGTAGAGTTAGTGATTGTCGGAGAAAGCATGTTACGCCTTCGGGTATGAAGTTGGGATGGATTACCTAGGTTGGTACTGTTGTTTGATTGTGGTTTGTCACCTTATTGTGATCCATTGGCTTGTTGCCACGCGTGTGATATTAGACTTTATACTTAGTCATCTTATCATGATTGTGAAATTGCTATCCCTCACTTATTGGGTATTATCTTGGATATTGGAAAGAACTTGACTTATTACTGGAATCGAGAGATGTATCCATGTGTGGCACGATTGATTTTATATGTTGTCATTATTCATTGATATTATGCAGTGTACTCATTCTCATCTTTCATGATACTCTGATATGAGCTAAGCTTGGTATTGTTGTTTGATCGTGGCTTGTTACCTTATTATGATTTATTTGTGATATTGTGATATGTGTCCATGTGTGGCACGATTGGTATTGATAGATTCTCATTGGCATTGATATCATTCATGTATTCATAACCATACATTTGGATCGGGTTGCGCACCGCAACATATACTATACATATATTGGATAGGGTTGCGCGTTCCGCAACATATATATATATATATATATATATATATATATATATATATAGTGGATCGGACTATGCGCCGCAGCAGGTACATAGACTTCACGGGTCCCCCATGGGCATGACTATTGAGACGTGGAGGTATTCCGCCCGGAGCGTGTGTGCATCATTGCATTACATCGCACGTGCATTCATATTACATCCATCCACATCTCTGATTTTGTTGTTGTACTCATTATTGACTTGATTTGTCGTGTGGCTGATTAATACGTACCTGGGGATTAATGGAATCGAGGATTAGAGATTTTATCCTAGGCTATGAGTACAGAGATCTATTGTTGGCTGTATTGGTGTTTGTGGTTATTCTGAGGAATCGTGGGAAACTTGGCAGACTTGTGTTTAGGTGCTTCGCCACAGGCTATGATTAGGCTATTTGATCCTTCCGTACTTGAGTTCTTATTCTTGGACTATGTTGTGTCTATACTTGATTGTGAGCATGTCTATTATTTAGTCTCTTCCTTTATATATGTTAGCTAACTATTGTCGGGCTATGATGCTTACTCAGTACGTGTTGTTTGTACTGATGCTACCTTGCTACACTTCTTTCGGGGTGTAGAGTGTGTGACAGGTTCTATTTCTGATCCTCGAGAGTGTTTCTTGAGACGGTGTTGTTGGAGACTTAGGGTGAGCTACTGCCGGATCTGCAGCCCGAGTTTCAATTCTTCGTATATGTTTCATCTATTTCCAGACAGTAGTCCTTTTGATATTATGAGCCTTTTATGTCAACATTCAGATAGTTCTTGTTATATATTCAGACCTATGCGTTCATTAGTAGCTCTTGTGCTGAATTAGACCAGATGCTTTTAGTAGAAGATGTATTCCGGCACTTATTCTCTTTTAATTGATATTGAGATTTATTACTAATTACATTGTTCTTCCGCATTTATAGTTTGCATGTTGGGTAAGGGAAGGGTTCGCCTACCAAGGTGGAAAATGGTAGGTGCCTGTGCGACTAAACGTTTTTGGGTCGGGACAATATTAATGGTATCCACACTTTATTTTCTCTTTTAAATTTTATTCTATGTTCTATTCTTTCTATACCATCCTTTATTCCTTTCAATTCCCAATTTATAGCATATATTGTATCTTCTTTTATAATGCTTTGTGGACTCTATTTACTATTAATGATAATGATTCTTGTGTAATTACTTCTAAAATTGCTTTTAGACCTTTTTCTATTTTCTTTAATTCTCTTCTTCTTTCTATATGTCTATTTAAATATCAATAATTAATAGCTATTTTTTTAGTCACTAGGTGTTTTTTCAAAAATAGATGTTTAATTTAGCATGGATTAAAACGAGTTGTTATTTGTTTCTTAGAGAATTTTCTAGATTTTATGTATCCTAATTGTCTATATTCTAGTCTTGATATTGTATTTATCAGTTGTTCTAGCCTTTGTGGATTGTTTTTAGTGTTATTTTTTGGACTTTCTATATTAGTTTTTACTTCTTTATCTTTAATAATTTTGTCCAACTTTCTAATAATTTCTAGGAGTAATGCAATTATATGTTATTTTGTTTTATTATTATTTGATCTGATTTGCCTTGAGGAACGTAATCTGTAAATGCTTCTGGATTCGGCTGAAATTTAGTTGTTACTTTTAAAACTTTATCATATATTGGATCTAGATCGTTCATGAAAGAGAGATTTCTTTTAATGTTCCTATTGTCTTCTTTAATTCGCTAATATCACTTATTTTTTCTACTAATCGAGTTGTCTTTATTTCTAATTCTTTAGGTTTCTCTGTAACAGTTCTAATTAATTTTTCTATTTCGTTCTTTGTAGGTAGTTTTTCTAGATTAAATTTATTATTTTGAAACTGAATTTTTCTATATATTTCTAGTTCTTGTGACTTTAGAAAGTCAAAATTTTACTCTAATTTTTCCAAATTTTTCTTTATTTATTTTGCGAAGATTCTATTATGTCTAATGTTCTTATTATATTCTTAATATTTTGCTGAGATTTTTCACTAAAGTTTATTATTGAATTCTATAAAGTGTTCACTGTGTAATATATGTTCTCCACTACCAAAGTTACACTTTACAACTGTATTTTCTTTTAATATTTTATATTTCTTTTCTGGATATATTCTTAAATCTAAATATTCTAGATTTTTTAACTTCTCAATTATGCTTGATTTATAAACTGTCCTAATGGTATCCACACTTTATTTTCTCTTTAAATTTTATTCTATGTTCTATTCTTTCTATATCATCCTTTTCCTTTCAATTCCAATTTATAGCATATATTGTATCTTCTTTTATAATGCTTTGCAAGACTCTATTTATTATTAATGATAATGATTCTTATGGAATTATTTCTAAAATTGCTTTTAGACCTTTTTCTATTTTCTTTAATTCTCTTCTTCTTTCTATATGTCTATTTAAATATCAATAATTAATAGCAATTTTTTTAGTCACTAGGTGTTGTTTCATAAATAGATGTTTACTTTAGCATGTTTAAAACGAGTTGTTATCTGTTTCTTGGAGAATTTTCTAGATTTTATGTATCCTAATAGTCCATATTCTAGTCTTGATATTGTATTTATCAGTTCTTCTAGCCATTGTGGATTGTTTTTAGTGTTATTTATTGGACTTTCTATATTAGTTTTTACTTCATTATCTTTAATTATTTTGTCCAACTTTCTAATAATTTCTAGGAGTAATGCAATTATAGTGTTATTTTGTTTTATTATTATTTGATCTGATTTAACTTGAGGAACGTAATCTGCTTCTGGATTCGGCTGAAATTTAGTTGTTACTTTTAAAACTTTATCATATATTGGATCTAGATCGTTCATGAAAGAGAGATTTCTTTTAATGTTTCTATTGTCTCCTTTAATTCGCTAATATCACTTATTTTTTCTACTAATCGAGTTGTCTTTATTTCTAATTCTTTAGGTTTCTGTAATAGTTCTACTTAATTTTTCTATTTCGTTCTTTGTAGGTAGTTTTTCTAGATTAAATTTATTATTTAGAAACTGAATTTTTCTATCTATTTCTAGTTCTTGTGACTTTAGAAAGTCAAAATTTTGCTCTAATTTTTCCAAATTTTTCTTTGTTTATTTTGCGAAGATTCTATTATATCTAACGTTCTTATTATATTCTTAGTATTTTCCTTAGATTTTTCACTAATGTTTATTATTAAATCTATTAAAGTGTTGTACTGTTAATCTTCACTGTGTAATATATGTTCTCCACTACCAAAGTTACACTTTATAAAATATTCTATATTTCTTTTCTGGATATTTTCTTAAGTCTAAATATTCTAGATTTTTTAACTTATCAATTACGCCTAATTTATAAACTATCCTAATGGTATCCACACTTTATTTTTTCTTTTAAATTTTATTTTATGTTCTATTCTTTCTATATCATCGTTTTCCTTTCAATTCCCAATTTATAGCAGATATTGTATCTCGGTTTATAATAATTTGTAAGACTCTATTTACGATTAATGATAATTATTCTTGTGTAATTACTTCTAAAATTGCTTTTAGAGCTTTTTCTATTTTCTTCAATTCTCTTCTTCTTTATCTCTATTTACATACCAATAATTAATAGCAATTTTTTTAGTCACTAGGTGTTGTTTCATAAATAGATGTTTACTTTATCATGGTTTAAAACGAGTTGTTATCTGTTTCTTGGAGAATTGTTTCTAGATTTTATGTATCCTAATAGTCCATATTCTAGTCTTGATATTGTATTTATCAGTTCTTCTAGCCATTGTGGATTGTTTTTAGTGTTATTTATTGGACTTTCTATAATAGTTTTTACTTCATTAGCTTTAATAATTTTGTCCAACTTTCTAATAATTTCTAGGAGTAATGCAATTATAGAGTTATTTTGTTTTATTATTATTTGATCTGATTTACCTTGAGGAACGTAATCTGCTTCTGGATTCGACTGAAATTTAGTTGTTACTTTTAAAACTTTATCATATATTGGATCTAGATCGTTCATGAAAGAGATTTCTTTTAATGTTTCTATTGTCTCCTTTAATTCGCTAATATCACTTAGTTTTTCTACTAATCAAGTTATCTTTATTTCTAATTCTTTAGGTTTCTCTGTAATAGTTCTAATTAATTTTTCTATTTCGTTCTTTGTAGGTAGTTTTTCTCGATTAAATTTATTATTTAGAAACTTAATTTTTTTCTATCTATTTCTAGTTCTTGTGACTTTAGAAAGTCAAAATTTTGCTCTAATTTTTCCAAATTTTTCTTTGTTTATTTTGCGAAGATTCTATTATGTCTAACGTTCTTATTATATTCTTAGTATTTTCCTTAGATTTTTCACTAATGTTTATTATTAAATCTATTAAAGTGTTGTACTGTTAATCTTCACTGTGTAATATATGTTCTCCACTACCAAAGTTACACTTTATAACTGTATTTTATTTTAATATTCTATATTTCTTTTCTGGATATTTTCTTAAGTCTAAATATTCTAGATTTTTTAACTTATCAATTACGCCTAATTTATAAACTATCCTAATGGTATCCACACTTTATTTTTTCTTTTAAATTTTATTCTATGTTCTATTCTTTCTATATCATCCTTTTCCTTTCAATTCCAATTTATAGCATATATTGTATCTTCTTTTATAATGCTTTGCAAGACTCTATTTATTATTAATGATAATGATTCTTATGGAATTATTTCTAAAATTGCTTTTAGACCTTTTTCTATTTTCTTTAATTCTCTTCTTCTTTCTATATGTCTATTTAAATATCAATAATTAATAGCAATTTTTTTAGTCACTAGGTGTTGTTTCATAAATAGATGTTTACTTTAGCATGTTTAAAACGAGTTGTTATCTGTTTCTTGGAGAATTTTCTAGATTTTATGTATCCTAATAGTCCATATTCTAGTCTTGATATTGTATTTATCAGTTCTTCTAGCCATTGTGGATTGTTTTTAGTGTTATTTATTGGACTTTCTATATTAGTTTTTACTTCTTTATTTTTAATAATTTTATCCAACTTTCTATTAATTTCTAGGAGTAATGCAATTATAGCGTTATTTTGTTTTATTATTATTTGATTTGATTTACCTTGAGGAACGTAATATGTAAATCCTTCTAGATTAGGCTGAAATTTAGTTGTTAAAACTTTATCATATACTTGATCTAGATCGTTCATGAAAGAGAGATTTCTTTTAATGTTTCTATTGTCTCCTTTAATTCGCTAATATCACTAGTCAATACTTCAACTTGTTGTGTTGTTTTTGCTACTAATTGAGTTGTCTTTATTTCTATTTCTTTAGGTTTCTCTATAATAGTTCTAATTAATTTTTCTATTTCGTTCTTTGTAGGTAGTTTTTCTAGATTAATTTATTATTTAAAAACTGAATTTTTCTATCTATTTCTAGTTCTTGTTACTTTAGAAAGTCAAAATTTTGTTCTAATTTTTCCAAAAATTTTCTTTGTTTATTTTGCAAAGATTCTATTATGTCTAATTTTCTTATTATATTCTTAGTATTTTCCTAAGATTGTTCACTAAAATTTAGTATTAAATCTATTAAAGTGTTGTATTGTTTATCTTCACTGTGTAATATATGTTCTCTACTACTAAAGTTGCACTCTATAACTGTATTTTCTTTTAATATTCTATATTTCTTTTCTGGATATATTCTTAAGTCTAAATATTCTAGATTTTTTAACTTATCAATTATGCCTAGTTTATATATTATCCTAATGGTATCCGCACTTTATTTTCTCTTTTAAATTTTATTCTATGTTCTATTCTTTCTATATCATCCTTTATTCCTTTCAATCCCCACTTTATAGCAGACATTGTATCTTTGTTTATAATTCTTTGTAAGACTCTATTTACTATTAATGATAATAATTCTTGTGTAATTACTTCTAAAATTGCTTTTAGATCTTTTTCTATTTTCTTTAATTCTCTTCTTCTTTCTATATCTCTATTTAAATACCAATAATTAATAGCTACTTTTTTAGTCACTAGTTATTGTTTCATAAATAGATGTTTACTTTAATATGGTTTAAATTATCTACTAAACCAGAATGTGATACCAATAATATAGCAATGAGAAAGATTTAAAATAATTTTGAAATTTATCAGAATGTCAACAATCATACTCAGTACTCTCCCACTCCTTAAATGCCCTTTAGCGTGTATTAGTCTTTATATTACTAAGTTTCTCCCTTAAAATTTATATATATATATATAATGTTTTTTTTTTTTTGGATTTTTCTTACTATGTTCATCTCTTTCTCTTAACATTTGTGCTTAATAACTACTTCTTTAACCACACCCATTGTGTATTTTTCGGGTATCTCCTTTGATCGGTGAGACACTTGGGAAAAGAAAGTATTGAGATTTCGATTCCCAATAGGTAAAAATGATTATAGTTAAAGGTTGTTTAAACTTTTAAGTTACATTTGGTATGTCAAAAGTTCTCATGATGTTGCGTAAAGTATTTAGCTACTGTTGTTTATCTGTTTGCTTTGCTCGTAGACTAGCGAACGTTACGTGCTGGGAAATTTAACAAGAAAAAGGATACCATGCGTAAAACAATTTCTTATCTTCAAATTTGTTACTAATTCTTTTATTTCTCTGAAGAAGATAATAGTATTAAATAAAGATTTAAAAATTCACCGCATGAAAAAGTCTTAATGCATGGAAGAGACTAATAATAAATTGAACAAGAAAATCATGGCCACAACAAAAGGAAGAATTAAAGGATGAAGAAAATCGAGTTATTGTGTTCACGAGTTTTCTGCAATATCACTTGCAGCTTTTAAAGAGTACTGCTATCTTCTTTGGCATAAAGACAAATATGAAGGTGACCAATAAAAAAGGACCAATAATTGTACACATATCACTTGCAAGGCCAATAACACAAGTGAAAAGACAAATGAATTAAGTGCGTCAAGCTTCTTATCAATAGAACTTAAGGTCACCTACATATTTGTCTGTCTTACCACCAAAAAAATAAAATAAAATTGCAGCACTAGAAAACAAGTGAACATTGAATTCCCAACTGAATGATAAAGAAAACGGTTTGTTCTCTGGTATCTTTCTATTCAATTTAGGGGAATCTGTTTGAAAGAAATAAAGTTTCTCACTTAAAATATTCTTTAAAATTATGGTTTAAACATACAAATAGATTTGTATTGTTCTAACTCTTTTGAAACTACTTAGAACTATCATAAAAGTTTCTCATTAGAGCCTGTTTGGATGGGCTTATGCCTATAAGCTGCAAACAACTTATAAGCTAAAAAAATAAGTTGGGTAGTCTAACTTATTTTTTTTGCTTATAAGCTGTTTTCAGCTTATAAGCTGCTTTAGATAAGCTAAGTCAAATGGGCCCAATTATTTTTTTGAGCTTATTTTAAGCACAAAATGACTTTAAGCTGGCCAGTCAAACACTCAAAAAAACTGAAAACAGCTTATAAGCAACTTATAAGCCAATCCAAACGGGCTCTAAGAATAAAATATAAAGCTTAAATTATTTCTAAATTTAGAAAAGAATTATTTTTTAAAAAAGGACTAAAAAAGAGATAGGGTCACTTAAATTGGATTGGAAGGAGTATCATTAGTACTATATTTCTTATCCAAATTGAAATATAGAATAATAACTTGCTGTAGTCTATAAACTTAAATTTGTAAAAAAAAAATAAAAAAATTACACTGCCCATGTATATAAATAACTCACCGACAAAATAATATGAATGATTGAAAGTCTTTCCAAGTACTCCTTTCTGTTATAAATATACATGTTATTGTAGCGTTACATGACAAGTCTAACCCAAAGAAGTTCCTTATAAATGTCAACAAGTGAGAGTTCCACCGAGCTTCTCCAAGCTCAAGCTCAAATATGGAACTATATTTTCAGCTTCATAAGTTCTTCAGCAGTAAGATGTGCAGTTCAGTTAGACATTCCTGATGTACTTTACAAACATGGCAAGCCCATGCATATATCCGATCTCTCAACTGAGCTTTCCAAAGTTAATCCTTCTAAGGTTTCCTTCTTGCCAATTTTAATGCGATTTTTGGTTCATTTTGGTTTTCTAAATCAACAAGAAGATCGGTATTCTCTTGCCCCAGCTAGTCGCCTTCTTGCAAAAAATCATGAGTCTTTCAATTTGAGGTCACTCTTGCTTGTCATCCATGATCCAATCATTCATAAACCATGGTTTGAGTTAAGTAATTGGTTCCAAAATGATCTCCCTACTACTTTCCATACTGTTTATGGGAAACCTATGTGGGAATTATTTTTGGAAGAACCAAGATTATGTGATACTTTTAGTGATGCAATGGCTAATGATTCAAGATTGATTGCTAATGTGCTTATCACAGAGTGTAAACATATTTTTGAGAACCTGACATCGTTGGTGGATGTTGGAGGTGGCATAGGCACTGTTCTTGATCTTCCTCATGTTATACGTGACCTAAAGGGAAGCGGGAACTTGGAGTTTGTTGGAGGAAGTATGTTTGAAAAGATTCCTAATGCTAATGCAATCTTACTCGAGGTACAATTATTTTTGGAAAGAACTTATTCATATTAAGTGTTTAAATACCAGATCAATGAATATACTCTTATTGCTTTTTTAAAATATATTTATCACATACTTATGATAGTTGATTCTCCCACATCGATTGTGGGATAGGTATTTGGTCTCCCTATATGGTCTTGAGTAATTATCCTCATTAGCTAGCTTTTGAGATTGAGTTAGGCGCAGGATTCATTTCCTTCAACATGATAAGAGTTAGATCATGTGTGGATAATTTTTTTCCAAATATTTTATTGTTTTGATATTTCTTATATTTGTATATCACTATATATGTCAAATGACGCCATCAGTTTTTAAATCTAACGAAATTCACTTCCAACACTCTGACTAATGTCGTGGTTAATTTTCCTCATCCATATTAGTAGTATAAAACACAGCTTCATCTGCACGACGGTACTGATACTTAAATATTTTGGATATGTCTTAGTTCTTCTCATTAAAAAGCCTAATCATACAGCTAAATAATTATATATCCTTATTCTATTCGTGGAATTAGTTTCCCTGTATCACATTCTGTCAAAGTTTACAATTACTAATTTCTAACTTCTATACTTTTCCATCCCAACTCCGCTAAAATCGTTTTTGCTTTTGGTTAAAAAGTGGATTATGCATGATTGGAGCGACGAAGATTGTGTGAAGATACTGAAGAAATGCAAAGAGTCAACTCCAGGTAGAGATAAAGGAGGAAAATTGATAATCATTGACACAGTGCTGGAAAGTCCCAAGCACGACACTGAATTAGTTCGAGCACAATATAATATGGACATGATGATGCTGGTCTGTTTGGCCGGGAAAGAGAGAACTAAGAAGGAATGGGGAAAGCTCTTCAATGAAGCTGGTTTCAATGAATGCAGAATAACATCCATTTTGGGGTCAAGGTGTCTCATTGAAGTATACCCTTGAAAAAATCTTGGCTTGAAACACAGTGAATCTTCTTTTTATTTTGTATGCTCTAGTGAATAGACTTGAGAACTTTTGAAGTCTATTATGTCCCTAGCTTGATGTAATTGGTATTTACTCGAAAATTCCTGCCTTTTTCTGTAATTGATACTACAGCCAAGCTTGGAAGAGTGTTAAAGCTATTTTTTATCGTTCAAGAGCCATGATTTGAACCTTTACACCTAAAGAACAAATGCAGGTCTTTAAAGACCTAATTTATTCCTATTTTGATTTTATTCGAGTTCAAAATGTTATTTCTATATGTCTTATTAGTGCATTTAACTCAAAAAGATAACAAACTTAATAGTCCAAGACCCCCTTGAACTTGACACCTTTTGTTAGGCATACACCTCAACTATGTTTAGTCCTACTTACTCCCCTGAAAGTGATAGTTTGATAGCCTTCGTCCCCCCGACTTTAGCATAAGGGGCTGTGCTACACTCGCTAGCTGCCACGTGGATATTTTATGTCAACGTTACATTTTTATTACATTTTTTAATACTAAGATATTTTTTTTTACCATTTAAAACTCATTAATTTTTTTAATCATGTTTGAACTCCATTATTTAGGCTAAATTTTATTATTTGAATAAATATGATGGGGTTTCGCATTGTTTCACATAAGTTTTTTTTACATATTCAACCCAAATAGAAGAAATACACAGTTGAAACAAATCCTATTGCATCCAAAAAAAAAGAAACACAGTTGAAAAGTTCATTATATTGACTATATATTTTTATTTTGCTTACATGATGGCGCTCTTGCAATTTCTTTTTACAAATTTCACCCGAAAAAAGTACATATTTGTAATAAATAGTTATTTATCTCTAAATACGAAATAAAGATAAAATTTACACTTGAAACTCTATTATTTTGGCTAAAATCTTTCATGTGGCTAAAATTATAGATTCCCAGTCAAGTCTTTCTTATAGATCTAGACCAAAAAAGAAATATACACAATTGAAACAAAGAACCATTGCACCTAAAGACAAAAATGAAATTGAGATGAGATATGTGTGGTATATTAAGAAAAAGTAAGAGAAATACACGGTTTGAAACAAATAAACTATTGTATATGACTGTTGACGAATACCTCACTTAAAAGCTGATTTGTCAACTTTTCTTCACTCTCACGCACCTAAAGAAGAGTGTATCCATGCACTTCGCCATGTCAGTGTTCAAGGGGTGGAGGCCACAAAAATGCCATGTTCAAGGAGGTAATTAGGGTCAACAATCATTCAGGTGTACACAGAACAAAAGGTGTCAAGTTCATAGGGGTCTCAAACTATTAAGTCAAGATAATAATAGCATAGCAAATTATTGCGTTCAGCCGTTCATTAGCATCACCAAAACACCAACGTACGAAGTACTTATATAAAAAACCAAAACTTATACTAAATGGAACCCCCGGATACAAGTAGCTACAAACTCAACATAAATTGTTCTTGATGAGAAATCCTGGAAGAAGGAAAATAGGAAGGGTATTCAGGAATGAAGATGGATATTGAATTTTAGGCTTCATTATGAACATTCCTCAATCCTCATGCTATCAATATATGGTCAGGGTCTTTCCTTACCTAAGCTGAGCCTCATGTCCCTTCAATATTCCTAACCTTACTAAAGGGCTCAGTCTTTAATTACGCGAGGGTGAGTAGCTAGGTCATGATTGAGAAAGAAATCTTCCAAGTGCAGCTTTACCTGAATCTATTATAGGGTAGGCTTTTTGGATAGATTGCCTTAAGGAGATGAAGGCTCGAAAGACTTGAAGATGCACATTTGGGGATTCACATAAAGATCGGGCAACGATCGCACTTTCCTCCTCATATTCAGATTGGATTCAACACTACATACGATTTATATGGAAGCCTTAACATTATTCCATGGCCTAAAGATATCACTGGAAAATAATCCATTTCCACTAGTGATTGAAACAGACTGTAAGGATCTTATTAGTGTGATTGCTAACAATACAAACATTTGTATGGGTAAAACCCGAACTTAAAAGTTGTACGAGCCGAAAGGTGGCACGTGGAGCATAGAGACAGATCAGGCATCACTCAGCAAGGGAAATACCGGTCTCAACACTGGAGAACGACCATTAAAGTTTATCTTATCCGTTGAGGATCCAGAAGCATGACGTGAGCCCGCCTAGCTCCAGAGCTATAAGATCGGGAACGTGACAGTGGATGATCAAGATAAACCCAAATTGCAACAGTTCACGAACAATCCGGAATCCACTTCAGCAGTTTCATGTAGCTATGCACGTAACTGTTAGAACACGCAAATATGGATAATTATGAAAGGAGATAATCAAGAAAGACGTTGCCTAAGGTTAATCTATAAAAGCATCTCCTCCCCCTCACCTGTAATCATCTGATTTTCATCAGAACTTACTGTTACTTTTAAAGCACTGTAACTCAGGCTCTCGAGCACATAAAACTGTTACTTTTCAGTAACGACCACGCGGGAGACATTTCAATAAGATTCACTCACTTTATCTTATTTGTTATTCTATTACTTATAGCATTCGATTATTACTTTGATTTAGCTATTGACATCAAGAATATCGTTATTTGGTCATCTTACATTGCATGTCCTTGAACCAATTAAACAAATTCAATTGGCACCCGCCGTTAGGATAGGACAATGGCATTATTGTCTCTTTGCTATATTTGCTCTAATTTATTTTGCAAGAAAACTGGTATCATGTCTGACGTTGAACGAAACACTCAGTTGAATGCAAACAAGAGGATGAAGGTGCAAAATGGAATGATAGTGATAAATAGTGTAAATATGTAGTAAAAGAATATTTTGTAAATCTTCTATTTTAGGTTAGTATAGTTTGTATCCTAATAGGACATTGTAACTATGGTATATTTACCAACTCAATCAATGAGAATAATGACGGAATTAATCTCTTTCATGGTATCAAATACTAGGGTTTCTTTTCCTTCTCTTCCGCTGCCCTAATTCTCCGACGTCCTCTACCCACTTTTCCGATGTCTTCTTCTTCTTCTTCGATTTCCGTCCATTTTTCTTGCCTTCCATCAATGGCAGACACCAAGTTCCATCCTGCTTTGGCTGTCTCCAACATCAAGAATCACATCCCAATCATTCTTGAGATGGAAACGGATCATTATTCGGCTTGGGCCGAATTATTCAAACTTCATGCCCGGTCTCACCGTGTCCTTTCCCACATTCTGCCAACCGGAAAGGAGAAGGCTCCTACCACCGACGACGAAAAGTATTTGTGGTCCACTTTGGATGCCACGGTACTTCAATGGGTATATGCAACCATCTCCACGGACTTATTGCATACATTCATCGAAGAAGACCTATCGGCAAAGGAGGCCTGGGATCGCCTCCGTAATCTTTTTCAAGACAACAAAAACTCCCGTGCCGTTGCTTTGGAACATGATTTCTCTCATGTCAAGATGCGGGATTTTCCAAACGCTTCGGCGTATTGCCAACGTCTCAAGACCTTGGCCGATCAACTTAAGAGTGTGGGGGCTCCGGTGACCGACAACCGCCTCGTTCTCCAACTGGTGGCTGGACTCCCAGAGGCATACAAGAATTTGGGTACCTACATCCGCCAAAGTAAGCCTCTTCCACCATTCTCCGAAGCTCGGTCAAGTTTGTGCCTTGAGGAAAAGGCGTTGGCTGAAATGCACGATGACTCGCCCGCGACTATGGTGGCTAATTCCAAACGTGATTTTGATGACTCTTCTCATCTGGAAAATTCTGGTCGTTCTCACCAACATCGGGGCAAAAATAACAACAAAAACCGCGGCTCTAGCGGCGGGAATAATAACGGCGGTGGCCGTGGTTCGGGCGGCGGCAGCGGCAGCCGACGCCGTGGAGGACGCCCCTCAGGTGACCAGCAGCAGTGGCAACAACCCTCCTCACCGTGGTAGTGGGGTTGGATGCCTTAGTGGGCTCCCCCTTGCCCGTATCCTACCACGCAGTGGGCTCGGCCACAATAGCAGTGGCAGCCGCCATCTTCTTCGTCTGGCCCGAGGTAGCTGGCCCAGCCTGGCATTTTGGGCTCGCGACCACAGCAGCAGGCATATGCAGCCACGGGCCCCCCGACGCAATGGACTCCGACGGATATTGAATCGGCCATGCACACGATCACGTTGAACCAACCCGATTCGAATTGGTATATGGATACCGGCGCCACGTCCCATATGACATCCACAAAAGGTACTCTCTCGTCTTATTTTAATTTGAGCAATCGTAATACTGGCATTGTTGTTGGTAATGGTAATTCAATTCCTATTCGAGGTTGTGGTCATGCTAAATTGCCTCCCCCAAACCCTCCTTTATTGTTAAAAAATGTCCTTCATGCGCCAAAACTCATAAAGAATTTGATATCGGTTCGTAAATTTACTACTGATAACTATGTGAGTGTTGAATTTGATCCTTATGGGTTTTCTGTGAAGGATTTCCGGACGGGGATGGCTCTCATGAGATGTAATAGTAGGGGTGCTCTCTATCCATTGTCCACCTTCAAATTTTCTACCAATTCACCGTCGACTTTTGCTGCCTTGTCTTCTACCCGTTGGCATGATCGTTTGGGCCACCCGGGAGTTTCTATTTTGGATTTTCTTAGGCGTAATAAAAGCATTGAATGTAATAGTTCTAGTTCATCTAGTATTTGTCATTCTTGCGTTCTTGGTAAACATGTTAAGTTGCCATTTGCTAGTTCTATTTCCGAAACTTTGTTTCCATTTGACATTATTCATAGTGATTTGTGGACTTCTCCAATTTTGAGTTCTATGGGCCATCGTTATTATGTTCTGTTTTTGGATGATTTTACCAACTATTTGTGGACTTTCCCTTTGGCTAGAAAATCTGATGTTTACTCAAAATTCATGGATTTTAAGACCGATATTCTTACTCAATTTGAACGTCCTATCAAGAATGTCCAATGTAATAATGGGAGGGAATATACTAATAGTCAATTCGGAAAATTTTGTGCATCCAATGGGATGTCTTTCCGTCTTTCGTGTCCTCATACATCCTCTCAAAATGGGAAAGCAGAAAGAAAAATTCGTTCACTAAATGCCATCCGGACTCTTCTTGCTCATGCCTCCATTCCTCCGTCTTTTTGGCATCATGCATTGCAAATGGCGACGTATCTCATTAATATTTTACCAAGTAAGCTATTGGGTCACAAATCACCTTTAGAGGTCCTTTACCAACGGAAACCATCTTATTCTCATCTTCGAGTCTTTGGGTGTTTATGTTATCCCCTTTTTCCGTCTACTACTATTCACAAGTTGCACCCTCGGTCAACTTCATGTGTCTTTTTGGGATATCCACCAAACCATCGTGGCTACAAATGTTTTGATTTATCCTCAAATAAAATCATTATTTGTCGTCACGTTTTATTTGATGAGACTCAATTTCCGTTTTCCAAAATCCATACTCCGGCTCCCACCTCTTATGACTTCCTTGATGATGGCCTCTCTCCTTACTTGATCCATCATATAGCCGCCAGCCCTCCACCGCTGCCCTGTCCCCCTCCGTCGCTGCCCGTGACTCAGGACCACGCCGACCCCTCCCCATTTGGGCAGCAGCCTCCATCGTCCTCTACGCAGGATTAGTCCGCCCATCTCCCCCACCAGCTTCCCACCACCCCGCAAAACTCGACCATTTCTCCACCTGTCCAGACCAATACCCACACACGCATGGTCACTCGTAGTCAGCGCGGGATTTTCAAACCCAAGCACCCATTTAATCTACATGCGACGGTTACCAAGTCCCCCATACCTCGTAAACCGTTGGATGCGCTACGTGACCCGAATTGGAAATTGGCCATGGATGATGAATATGATGCTCTTATTAAAAATAAGACGTGGGATTTGGTACCCCGTCCACCTAATGTGAATGTTATTCGGTCTATGTGGATTTTTACTCATAAAGAAAAGTCTAATGGTGATTTTGAGAGGCATAAAGCCCGTCTTGTAGGTGATGGCAAAACACAGCAGGTTGGCATTGATTGTGGTGAGACTTTCAGTCCGGTCGTGAAGCCAGCAACGATCCGCACTGTCTTAAGTCTAGCTCTATCTAAACATTGGCCCATTCATCAGTTGGATGTCAAAAATGCATTTCTTCATGGCGAGCTCAAGGAGACGGTTTATATGCATCAGCCTATGGGTTTTAGAGACCCATCTCGTCCCGATTATGTGTGTTTGTTGCGCAAGTCCTTATATGGGCTTAAACAGGCACCGAGAGCTTGGTATAAAATATTTGCTGACTTTGTTTCTTCCATTGGTTTTGCGAATAGCAGGTCTGACCACTCCTTGTTCATCTATTGCAAAGGGCATCACTTGGCTTACATTTTACTATATGTGGATGATATTATTCTTACTGCTTCTTCAAATGCTCTCCGCTGTTCTATTATGGGCCTTCTTGGCTCAGAATTTGCTATGAAGGACTTAGGTCCTTTGAACTATTTTCTTGGCATTGCGGTGACCCGTCACAAGGGTGGTATGTTTCTATCACAACGAAGTTATGCTACGGACATTATTGAACGTGCAGGAATGTCCTCGTGTAAGCCTTCTTCCACTCCGGTTGACACTAAACCGAAGGTCAGTGTCTCTTCTGGCGATCTGTGTGACGATCCCACTCATTTCCGGAGCCTTGCAGGTGCTCTTCAGTATCTTACCTTCACCAAACTGGATATTTCTTATGCCGTACAGCAGATTTGTCTTCATATGCATGCTCCACGAGATACGCATATGCTTGCTCTTAAGCGGATTATTCGGTATATTCAGGGTACTCTTGATCATGGTTTGCATCTCTACTCATCTTCAGTTACTGATTTGGTTTCATACACTGATGCTGATTGGGGGGGGGGGGATGTCCAGACACCAGACGCTCGACGTCGGGTTATTGCGTGTTTTTGGGAGATAATTTGATATCCTGGTCATCTAAGCGCCAACCTACTCTTTCCCGCTCTAGTGCGGAAGCAGAATATAGGGGGGTTGCTAATGTTGTCTCTGAATCATGCTGGATACGTAACCTCCTCTTGGAACTACATTTTCCGATCCCTAAGGCTACTTTAGTTTATTGTGATAATGTCAGTGCCATTTACCTGTCAGGAAATCCAGTCCAACATCAACGCACCAAGCACATTGAGATGGATATACATTTTGTTCGTGAAAAGGTGGCGCGCGGCCACGTCCGTGTCCCTCATGTTCCGTCCCGATATCAGCTCGCCGATATTTTCACTAAAGGACTTCCACAGGTCTTATTTGAAGATTTTCGGGACAGTCTCAGCGTTCGTAAACCTCCCGTTTCGACTGCGAGGGTGTGATAAATAATGTAAATATGTAGTAAAAGAATATTTTGTAAATCTTCTATTTTAGGTTAGTATAGTTTGTATCCTAATAGGACATTGTAACTATGGTATATTTACCAACTCAATCAATGAGAATAATGACGGAATTAATCTCTTTCATGATGTCTTTCTTCCCCTGAATGGAGTCGGTTTGACAGCACCCCCTAGTTTCGCAGGGAGAACTTTGACGGAGGCACAAACTCAGAATAATGATCCTACTTGGACCCTTATTCACATCGGAGGCTGGATCTATCATAATAAGAGGGCTCGTACCCCCAATAATGAGGAGGATTACTACGAGGCAGATAGAAGTGACTAGGAAAACAACACCCGACGTTGCAGACTTGGTCGAGCAGGCTGCTCTGAATCTCCACGAGGACGGGAGAGTGACTCGAACCTTGAAGCAGTGGTAAAACTCTTGTCATCCCAACATAACCAGATGATGGCTCAACTTTAGCAGGTGGTGACGGCTGTTTCCAATAATGCTAACTCCGAAACACCGACGTCACCTAATATTGCTACGATTTAAGGGACCGCAGGCGAGGGACATACCAAATCGGGCACTGGAGATTTTCTGGATGACACGGGAGTTGGAGGGTCCAGATATGAAATCTTACAGATATACGTGTGGACCCATTCAGAGTAGAGGTCATGATACATGTGAAAGAGATTCATTCCCGAATAGATTAGATCCCTGGGGCTCTATCAATCATCAAAGGAGCGGATCCTAAGAACTACTCACACTTTCCATTTAAGCCAAGTTAGGCCCCGATGCTCATTCTGAAGAGATTCAAAATGTCGGACATCCCCTTCAAAGACATGTCTTGGACTATTTATATGTGTAGGAAAAGTTTTAGGGAGAATATCGAAGCCCATAAATGTGTTGGGAAAGTTGGACTCAGAAAAGGCCTTGGGTGTGCCGTGCTAGCTATCATGCACGATAGGGAGTGCGCCGCACTGGCCATCACAGTCAGTCGATTTTCCCAATTCTTCTTCTAGGGTGTGACTCACACTATTCATCACGACCAGTTTAAGTGTGGTGTAGTGTGCGTCATACGGGCAGCAGTGGCCAACACTCTGCTTTTTGTACTTCACTCACTACAACAAACATGATAATTAGCTACAAATTACTAGCTACGACGCAAAATTCATCACCAATTATTAAATTTTTGTGAAAAAATCACATTTCATATTTAAATACATGAAGCACATATTTTTAGTGACAAAACAAAAAATTTGTCACGTCCCGAACCTGGGTCTGGACGCAACACAGCACTCGGTGCCTTGCTGCATGTGACCGAGTGAACCACATGGCTTGCTGAATCAACATGGGACATGTACTAACGTGGAATATAAATTAAAACATGAAAAGTCAAAATGAAGCATGTGATTTAATAATCAATACTAAATACTGGAAATACTGTTTGAAATTATTAGTGCGGAAATAGTTTGAAACATAATAAGTACGAAGCCAACATGTGCTATACCACAACCGAACATCTGACATGACATGCTAGACCAGTCTATGACACCTCTGAACATGAATCTAAACACTGAACTACTTACCGGGACAAGGCCCCCGGCATCCCTCTACTGCCTAACATAACACATGAGCATACAGTAAATATGACACCTCGAATGAAGTGGGGCTCACCAATAGTTATACGAGAATCCCAGCGAACAAATCCGTCATCATGTAATCAGTAGGCATCATGAAATGAAGGCCCCGGGATATAGGAACGTAAGTACACTGGAATTGTACTTGTATGTAAAGCAACTGAATAAAAGAACGTAAGTGGGGTGCTCGGGAAATGGGCTACTCAAATCAATAAATATGATTACATGAAGTACTATGAACCTGAAACTGTAAGCTGAAACTTAACATGAACGTGACTATGACACGAATATAATATTTTTACGGTTCACTTTTACGCGAGGCGTTATAGCTACTTTAGAATTGTGGACTCTATTTGGATTTACTATTTTTTGTAGATTCGCCACCTAATTTATTTATGGAAATTAGGAAAACCAATTTTAAAGTTATTTTGTGAAAAAACCTTATTTAGTACCAGAGTTCGGGTAAGGGTTCAAGTGATTCCCCAGGGAAGGTGTTAGGCACCCAGGTATTAAGAATCCACAGAATGCGTTTGACATCAGGTTTTAAAAGTGTGGCTATAGTAAGATTTGCTTAAAAAATGAGTTAGGAAAATGTATATCCAAAGTCGTGGAAAATGTATATAAAAACATGGTTTTATGAAAGTAAAGTTATTTTCCTTCATTTTAAAAGAGTTGAATCTTTTCTGAAATGCGAATAAGGATTTGAATGGGTTATTTCACTTTTCGGACCAAAAACCTGTCACACCCCAACCTAGGTGAGGCGTGGCTGGCACACGGTGTCGTACTGGCCCGAGCAAACCACTTTGTAACTCATGATTGTTGGACATAAACTAGAACATACGCCGACTTGGTCGTATTCATTCTTTCTGTAAACTATCATAGGTTAATATGGCCACCACTTGTGATATATATATATATTCTGTAAGTGGACAAGTGTCTTATTAGCGAGTCGTTATACTCAAAACATATCTATATGTACGGGCCGAGGAGGCCACTATGAGTATCAACACCGACAACCCAAAAGAAAACATAAACGAGGGCCAACCAGGCCACTGACATACTGTACATACTGAGCTATATATATATATATATTTTGTAAGTGGACAAGTGTCTAATTAGCGAGTCGTTATACTCAAAACATATCTATATGTACGGGCCGAGGAGGCCACTATGAGTATCAACACCGACAACCTAAAAGAAAACATAAACGAGGGCCGACCAGGCCACTGACATACTGTACATACTGAACTATGTCTACAAATCCTCTAAGAGTATCTGAAAACAAAATATTAGGATAGGGCCCCAACCTACCCATAATTCTGTATCAAAACTCTGATTCCATGACCTCTACACTCGTGTTATATGTCGGAAGATTCTGAGATTTTGCGTCGTGCCACAATTCGATTACCATAAGCTTAAGAGAAGGTTATAGGACTCCTTATGTTATGTCCCGTATTTTGTACATTCGGATATTCCAAGATAATTAAGTTAAGGGCAAGGCTATATTTTTTATCTTGTGTAACACACAAGTTGTTTATGAAATGTTTTGATGTGGAAATATTAAGAAAGGCTAGGGGTAAAAACGGAAATTCACAAGGTGGCTCATGGAAATATTAAGGAAAATTTGGGGTTGAAAGTTAATTTTGGAAAGTTATAAGTCACGAAGCAAAAGGGCCAAGTGGGCCGTCCAAGGTGGTGTGGGCCTTGGTCCACATGGATGCATAATATATGTACATAAAAGATGACTTATTGATCACATTTTCATCTTTATCCCTTAGAAAATTCAAGAGCCTTGGAGAAAAGAAAGGAGAAGGCCATTCGGCCATGGTGACCAAAATTGAGGTCCAAAAATCTATATCAAAAAAATTATTTTCTCCTAGTAAATCAACCAATTGGAAGGTCCTCTTTAACGTGAAGTAGTTGTTGGAGCAAGCAAAACACTTATTTGTACACTTTACCACCCTAGCCAAGTTGAGAAGTGTAGTGAAGAAAGGTAAGGTTCAATCCTGTTTTTCATATGTTATGAATGTTTTGTACATGTTGTAGTGTGTGGAAATGAATGAAAATCATGAAAGTTTGTGTTGGGGTTGAGCCGTGTAGGTGGGTGCTTGGCCGTGTATATATTGTGTTGTGTAGGAATAATGAACCAATTTTTACTTAGTATTTTGGTTGTTGTTGTTATGGATTCTATGATGAAAATGAAAGTTTAATAATTCTAGTTGAAGTTGTAATGGTTGCAGAGTTGTTTTAGAAGCTAATGCGACAATAATACCACTTCTTGTATTTATGGAAAATAATGTTGTTAGCGTGTGAATTGTTGGTGTAGTTCATGAATTTGAAAGAAGGGAATGTGTTGTTATTACTCTTGTTGCACTTGGAAGGTTTCGGGTGAAGTGGTATGTTGGTTGGGCCGTTTTGAATATTGTGTGAATTGTTTGAAGTGTTCTTGAATCATGTTAGAATGGTTTCAGATTAGTACTTGGATATGTGAGCAATTATGAATCGAACGTAAATGAAACGCCGTCGAAGTTTGTAGAAAGAAGTTACTAACGTTAGAATGCGTTTTGAATTGATTGTTGATATTGTTAGAATGACTGTTGGTATTGTTGTTGATAATTTGGCCGAGTTGAATTCTCAGATTTGTTGTTGATGATTTGGCCGAGTTGGATTCTCGGGGTTAGTTGTATTTACAGGGGAAATGCTGCCGAAATTTCTGTAAATGAGGAGTTAGTTTAGGATTGGACTTCTAAGTATCTATAGCTAATGTTTGGTATCTACTAACGTTGTTGTAGATCTTGCGAAAGCCGAGACTTAAGTTCGGATTAGCTTAGGAAGCGGGCAAGGTATGTAAGGCTTACCCTTTCATTCTTTTGGCATGTCCTAGAGCTAAGTAAGGTATGATACGTATCTTGGGGTAACTCTATTCTTGATTCCGAGCTTGTTTACGATTCTTATTCACTTCTTGAAATAAGTATACTTAGTATAGTCGAGATTATTATATGAATGAATAACGAGTAAAGAATAAAGAGTTTTTTTTTTCAAAGAGTTCTATAAGTACTAATGTCTCTAACTTTTGCAGACGGTCTCGGATTGTTTTGAAACGTTCGTAGAGGTTCCGTAGTAAAAATGTCCATAACTTTCTTATACTAACTCGGATTGCCTCGAAACGTGCTTATGATCCTTCAAGTGTCGTTTTGTGTACTTATCCATCGAGTCTTAAAAATTGATTTATGTGCATATAGTTTCTCACTACTCTGCTCGTGCATGCCTCAATGTATCTTTCACTGAGTCCCGGGCCAGGATACGTTCTCGTGCGCACTCCACTGCATTGTTCATCAAGTCCCTCACTAGAGGGCCGGGATACGTTATATATGTATATATATATATGATGATATGATGACATGATGATATGATGATATGGGGATGGTGGCCAGGATGGCATATGATGACTCCTTTCACCGAGTCCCTCACTAGAGGTCCGGGATACGTTATGCATATAGATGATATATGATGTTGACATGCATGACTTTATTCACCGAGTCCCTCACTAGAGGGACGGGATACGTTATATATATGTATATGATTTATGATGTGGAATTGCACGACTTTCATTTCATAAGGCAAACGTATTGATGTTTTAACAGTCATATTTGTCCTGGTGAGTTTCTATTTTAGTTATGATCCTCCATACTATACTTCATGCCTTACATACTCAGTACATATTCCGTACTGACCCCCTTTCTTCGGGGGCTGCGTTTTGTGCCCGCAGGTATAGACGCTCGTTGTGGTGATCTGCCAGCTTAGGACATCTATTCTGCCACTTTGGAGTACTCCCTTGTTCCGGAGCCCATACGT
This sequence comes from Lycium barbarum, assembly GCF_019175385.1. Classification (NCBI taxonomy): domain Eukaryota; kingdom Viridiplantae; phylum Streptophyta; class Magnoliopsida; order Solanales; family Solanaceae; genus Lycium; species Lycium barbarum. Next base: position 43,759,373 of record NC_083347.1, read on the forward strand.
TTGGTACAGATCCTTCTATGGTACATACATATATACATATATATATATATATATATATATATATATATATATATATATATATATATATATATATATATATATATATATATATTTATGACTATTTCAGGGTACGGCGGGGCCCTGTCCCGCCATATGATGTTGTTGTTACTCTTAGAGGCCTGTAGACATGTATGTGGGTCATGGGTCGTATTTGTTCAGTTATGTTAATATGGTTCACGTTGGCACCTCCCTACTCTATGACAGCCTAACCGGTTTGTGTGCGATATCATAAGTAATGATTTAAATGATAAATTGTCTAGTATGCATGAAAGTCCTTAACATGTTAAACGCAAGTAGATTTTGGCTAGTAAGTATGTACGAGTGTCCATCTCGGGCACTAGTCACGACCTACGGGGTTGGGTCGTGACACCTTAGATGGTTAATGAAGGTTAACATAAGTGTTAAGGAGATACCATAACGATTGGAGGTCAAATGAATCAAAGAGAACACATATTCGTGAAAAGTGCGGATTTTGGGCAGTTTGCGGCCGCATATTGAGTTTGCTGTGCAGAAAACTGGTCGGAAACTCCCTTATTTTAGGTAGTTCACTGCCCAACAACACCCCAAAAAGTGGTGGAGAGATGCGGCCGCAAGTTGCAACTTGCTAGGCCGCATCTCCACAACAAGTTGGGGCGGAGGGGCGGTTCAAGGGCTTTTTAAAGTTCTAAAAAGTCCCATTTCACATAAACACTTTCCATACTTCTCTATCCACCTTATAAGAGTTTTCTTGAAGGATATCCATCATCGAAAATCATTCCAAACCATCACAAGAGAAGATCAATGCTCCAAAACCCCGAGCTAGTTCATGGAAAATGATTGTTCTTGCTTCTACTTGATGTTGTGGTGAATTTGGTCTTGGAGTAAGTTGTGTGAGGTGAATTTATTCTAGTATAAGGTATGTTCTTCATCTTATTTCTTATGTTGAGTTGACTGGAAGGTTTAGCAAGTCTTAAAATGAAGAGAATCATTGTAGAGAAGTCACAAGGTATTAAGTTGAAGATGATGGCTATGGGTTGATTGTGAAAGGGGGTTTTGGAATGATTTAAGTTTTGATTTGAATGTAATATCTTGAATATGGTATTGCTGATGTTGTTATTGTTGTTTGGGATTTATTTTGGAGTTTGGTAGAAGTAGACGATATAGGGGAAATGCTGCCCAATTTTTGCTAGCTCACTAATTAATTTAGCTTGACCTTATGAGAGTTTCAATGACTTGACCTTAGTATGAATAATCTTGAATGTAGATTTGCAAGCTCTGGAGGATAGACGTTGAGTGATTAAGTAGATGACGAGGTATGTTAAGGCTGTCCCTTTCGGTCTTATGACATGATCATATTGATACAAACCCACACAAATGACATTCATAATGACTCCATTCCTAGAAATACTAGATGCTTATGGTTCATGATGTTCTTATGATATTGTTGACAAATTACTCATGATTATTGATCTTGTCTTATGGTTATTGATCTTATCTATTCAAGATGATCTCATCTTTTGGTTATTGTACCTTCAAGGTGGGATATGTTCATGATGATAGTTCCATAATGGTAATTGGAGGTTTACTGACCTCATATATATATATATATATATATATATATATATATATATATATATATATATATATATATATTATCACACCAAGCCACGCTATAGTCGGCCGGTTACGACACCTATTGTGCATACCCCTGCAGTTGGGTACGGATAACACCGAGCCTTATTATGGCTGGGTACGGATGACACCGAGCCTATATGGCTGGGTACGGTATTATGATATATGTATATGTATGAAAATATTTTTTTAAAAGGAAAGCATGAATGGTATCCGCCTTAAGAGGCATTTTAGATGTACAGGTTATCTCTCTTATCTCATAAGCATTTTATATCTTTATTATGTTGTTATTCATGCCTTACATACACAGTACATTATTCGTACTGACGTTCTTTTTGTTGTGGATGCTGCATTTATGCCCGCAGGTAGACAGGGAGACGGACCAGACCCTTAGGTTGCTTCCTCAGCGTTTGTACAGGAGCGCTCCACTTGTTCCGGAGCTGCAGTTTAGTTGGTACGATTCTTTTGCGCGTATATATGGGCATGGCGGGGTCCTGTCTCGTCCTTATTATGTTATGCACTCCATGTAGAGGCTGGTAAACAGATATGTACAGTTAGATGTTCTGTGACCTTCTCGGTCCCTGTTGTGTTGTATCATTATCTTGGGTAGCCTTATCGGCATGAGTACTTGAGACCAGCTTGATGATGTATATATGTATATAAATTTTGGGCTTGCGTCCCTTACGGTTTATGGAATTTAGTAGTTAGCATTATGGACCACTCAAGTATGAAAATGAGATGCATATATGTCATGTGGTGCGCGGTAGGTTAGCTCCGGGTGCCCGTCATGGCTCTCCGATTAGGTCGTGACAAAAGTGGTATTAGAGCAGTTCGTCCTAGGATTGTCTATAAGCCATGTCTAGTAGAGTCTTATTTTTGGGTGTGTAGTGCACCACACTTATAAACAAGAGGCTGCACGACATTTAGGAAGATTGACCTTTCTTTCTCATCTTAGATCGTGCGATAGAGCTATGTTATGAGGATTACCTTTTCCTAACAGTGCACTATGATTTCAGTAATGCCTGTGAAGAGGAAAGCTTCAGCAGCCCAGAAGGGCAAGTCAGTGGCAGGTAGGAGAACTGGGCGGGTACTGCTTACAGATGTAGAGAAGGGCGAGTCCCAGAATGAGGTTCCTTATCGGTCCTCTCATACTCCACCCGCTCCAGAGGAGCATAGAGGAGTCTAGCTCCAACTCCACCACCTCCAGTTCCTCCACCGGATGCCTCAGGTCAGGAGATGAGAGAGGTTATTCAGTTATTGACCCAGTTAGTAGCCGCTCAGGACCAGCGACAGGGTACAAATCATGGTGATAGGGCTATCAGTGCCAGAGTTCAAGATTTTATTAATTTAGACCCTCCAGAATTCTTTAGGTAGAAACCAGATGAGGACCCACAGAACTTTATAGATGAAATGTTGAGGACATTGCGGGTGATGCATGCTTCAAACACCTAGTCAGTGAAGTTGGCTTCCTATTGATTATGGGATGTTTTCGTTCATTGATATGATACTTGGATGTCTTCTAAAGGGGTTAATGCACCTCTACCCGTGTGGCAGGAGTTCGTAGATGCCTTCTTTCGACATTAGTTGCGGCCAGAGATTTGACGGGCCAGAGCTGAGAGGTTCCTGAAACTTATACAGGGGAACATGGGTGCTCGGGAGTATAGTCTTCATGTTAATTCATTGGCTAGGTATGCTCCAGCTATGGTAGCTGACACGGGAGATCATGTTTATCGGTTTGTGAGTGGATTGGGACCACATTTGATTGATGACTGCTTGACAGCCTCACTTTAGACAGATATGTATATTTCCCGCATTTAAGTGCACGCTCAGAATCTTGAGGAGCGTCAGCAGTGGATAGTCGAGCGTGAGCTTGATAGGGGTTATAGTAAGAGAGTTAGATCTTCCAGTTCTGTTAGTGAGTTCAGAGGGGGTTAGAGGCAGCAGTATTCTAGACACTCAGGCCATTTAACGGCTAGTGCACCTCGATTTGCAAGCCAGAGATTTGATCAACCTATTTATTCAGGATCGGGTCAGGGTTCCAGAGTCTTGGGTTCTCAGTATAGGGGTGATTCAGGCCAGATGAGGCCACCTTTACCATGATGTACTCAGTGTGGTAAGCTACATTCTAGACAGTGCCTCTTGGGTTCGGATGTTTGTTAGGCCTGCAGTTAGCCAGGCCATATTATGCGTGAGTGTCCATCGAGGGGTCGTAGAGGTGTAGTTCAGCCTACCAGATTAGCAGCTGATTAGTCATCATTTGTACGCCTTCCGGGGCAAGGCTCTCAGATATCATCAGGTCGTGGTAGAGGAAGAGAGGGAGCATCTAGCTCGAGCGGTCTTAGAACGCATTTATGCACTAGCCGGTCGACAGGATATCGAGTCTTCGCTAGATGTTGTTATAGGGATATTATCAGTATCTTCTCATGACGTATATGCAGTGATTGATTCAGGTTCTACATTGTCGCATGTTACCCCTCTTATCGCTGGTCAGTTTGGGGTGAAACCTGAGTCGATTAAACCCTTTGAAATGTCTACACCCGTTGGTGATCCAGTGATAGCTAGACGGATATATAGAAATTATGTTGTTATAGTCTGTGATCGTCATATTATGGCAGATTTGATTGAGTTAGACATGATAGACTTTGATGTAATTATGGGTATAGATTGGTTGGCATCTTGTTATGCTAATGTTGATTGTAGAATGAAGATGGTTCGATTTCAGTTTCCAGGAGAGCCAATTCTAGAGTGGAAGGGTAATACAACATCACCAAGAGGTAGGTTTATTTCCTATCTCAAGGCAAGAAAGATGATTGCCAAGGGTTGTATCTATCATTTAGTCCGGGTTCAGGACACAGAAGCAAAGCCACCGATTCTTCAGTCTATTCCAGTAGTTAATGAGTTTCCAGATGAGCTTTGAGGTCTTCCACCAAAGCGGGAGATTGACTTTGCTATTGACGTATTACAAGATACTCAGCCAATATCTATTCCTCCTTATAGGATGACACCTGTGGATTTGAGAGAATTGAAGGAGCAGCTAAAGGACTTGCTTGAGAAAGGCTTTATTAGGCCCAGTACGTCACCGTGGGAAGCACTAGTATTATTTGTGAGAAATAAATATGGCCTCTTGCAAATGTGTATTGATTACAGGCAGTTGAATAAGGCGGCGATAAAGAACAAGTATCCACTCCCTAGGATTGATGATTTATTTGATCAGTTACAGGGTACTAAATGGTTCTCAAAGATAGATTTAAGAAACGGGTATAACCAGGTGAGAGTTAGAGAGAAAGACATTTCGAAGACAACTTTTAGAACCAGATATGGTCACTTCGAGTTTAGTGTAATGTCGTTTGGGTTGACTGATGCACCGGCGATATTTTTGGATTTAATGAACAACGTATTCAAATCCTTCCTAGATCTGTTCGTGATTGTGTTTATTAATGATATTCTGGTATATTCTCGATCTTAGGTAGAGCATACAGATCATTTACGTGTTGTCCTTAGAGTTCTTCAGGCCCGGGAGTTATATGCAAAGTTCTCTAAATGTGAGTTCTGGTTGAATTCTGTGACTTTTCTGGGGCATATTATTTCAGCTAATGGTATCCGGGTGGATACGCAGAAGATAGAAGCCGTAAAGACTTGGTCGAGACCCATAACACCTACGGAGGTTCATAGTTTTCTGGGGTTGGCAGGCTATTAAAGGAGATTCGTAGAAGAGTTTTCTTCCATTTCTGCACCACTGACGAAGCTGACTCAGAAATCAGCTAAGTTCCAATGGATGAATGCTTGTGAGCGCAGTTTCCAGGAGTTAAAGAACAGACTGACTTCGGTACCAGTTGTGACACTTCCAAAAGGATCAGAAGGCTATGTTATTTATTGTGACGCTTCAAGCGTTGGGTTAGGTTGTGTGTTAATGCAGCATGGCAAGGTTATCGCTTATGCTTCAAGGCAGTTGCGAAAATACAAGAAAAACTACCCGACCTATGACCTAGAGTTAGCCACGGTGATTCATGCATTGAATATGTGGAGGCACTATTTGTATGGTATTCATGTTGAAATGTATACGGACCATAAGAGTTTTCAATATATTTTCAAGCAAAAAGAGTTAAATTTGTGTCAAAGGCGATGGTTGGATCTATTGAAAGATTATGATGTTAGCATCTTGTATCATCCTGGGAAGGCGAATGTAGTAGTCGATGCCCTTAGCTGCAGATCCATGGGTAGTCTACCTGATGTTCAGCCAGAGAAAAGGGAGCTAGTTCATGAGCTTCAACAGTTAGCAAGCCTAAGAGTTCGATTATTGGACTCAGGCGATACAGGGGGTACTATTCAGGATTCAACAGTCTTGTCTTTAGTAGTTGAGGTTAAAGAGTGCCAGTATATGTTAGTCCATTATAAAGATACAGCTCATCAGAAGAAAAATTCCCCATTTGAGATTTCTACAGATGGAGTTCTCAGATATCGAGGCAGACTATGTGTTCCAAATGTTGTAGGATTACGTCGTCAAATTTGGGAGAGGCTCATTATTTCCGTTACTTTATTCATCCAGGGACAATAAAGATGTATCATGATATTAAGGAAGTCTATTGGTGGGACGGAATGAAGAAAGACATAGCATAGTTTGTAGCCCAATGTCCTAACCGTCAACAGGTGAAGATTGAGCATCAGAAGCCCAGCAGATTATTGCAAGCTATTAAGATTCTGACTTGGAAATAGGAAGTAACTAATATGGATTTCATCACAGGATTTCCCCATTCTCAGTGTAAGTTTGATTCCATATGGGTAATTGTGGATAGACTTACAAAATCAACCCATTTTCTACTTTTCAAGACTACACACTTTGCCGAAGATCATGTGAAGCTTTATATCAAGGAGATAGTCCGACTTCATGGTGTCCCGGTATCTATCATCTCCGACAGGGGTGCGCAGTTCACATCTAATTTCTGGAAGTCCTTTCAGAAAGGTCTGGGGACTCAGGTGAGTCTTAGCACCGCATTTCACCCCTAGACAGACGAGCAGGCTGACCGTACTATTCAGACCCTCGAGAAATGCTACAGGCATGTGTGCTAGACTTCGAAGGTAGTTGGGATGATCATTTACCGCTTATTGAGTTCGCATCTAATAATAGCTATCATTACAGTATCCAGATGGCCCCATAAGAGGCTTTGTATCGGCGGAAGTGTAGATCACCGATTGGATGGTTCGAAGTAGGGGAAACTAAGATAGCTGGGCCATATTTGATTCAACAAGCAGTGGAGAAGGTCAAACTCATTCAGGATCAATTATTGACAGCCCATAGTCGTCAGAAGTCCTATGCAGATAATCGCCGACGAGACTTAGAATTCCAGGTTGATGACTAGGTATTCTTGAAGGTATCACCTATGAAAGGTGTTATGAGATTTGGCAAAAAGGGTAAGGTTAGTCCTCGGTACATTGGGCCTTACAGGATTGTACGTAGAGTGAGCCAGGTGGCCTATGAGTTAGATCTACCTTCAGACTTGGAGTCAGTCCATCCGGTTTTCCATGTGTCGATGCTTCGTAAGTGTATTGGAGATCCTTCCAAAGTTGTACCCGTAGATGATGTTCAGGTTACCGAGCAACTATCTTATGAGGAGGTTCCTATTGCTATACTAGATAGACAGGTTCGGAGATTGAGGACTAAAGATGTGGTTTCAGTTAAAGTCCTTTGGAGAAACAGGAATATCGAGGAGATGATTTGGGAAGCTGAGAAAGATATGAGATCTAGGTATCCGCACTTGTTTCTACTCCCAGAGAAGGTCCAAATTGAGACACCATTACCCTCAGGTGCGTAATGTTTCTTTATTTATGATTTCAGGTCGTGTGAGGCCATTATTATTATTGTTTGTTATGGCCCTGTGTGGCATTGTATAGTTTGGGTTGCTGTGTCACAGGTTGGTAGTAGTGCAATTATAGAGGAGACCCTGCCAAAATTTCTATAAAATCCCTAAGAGTTTAACATTTGAGGACGAATGTTTTAAGGGGGGAAGAATGTTATACTTCGGAAGATTTTGAGATTTTATGTCGTTGTACCACAATTTTATTAGAATAAGCTTAAAAGGAGGTTATAAGACTCCTTAGATGGTTAATGAAGGTTTACATAAGTGTTAAGGAGATACCATAAGGATTGGAGGTCAAAGGAATCGAAGAGAATGCATTTTCGCAAAAAGTGGGGATTTTGGGCAGTTCGCTGACATATATTGAGTTTGCTGTGCAACAAACTGGTCGCAAATGCCCATATTTTAGTTATCTCACTACCCAAAACCACCCCAAGAAGTGGTGGAGAGATGCGGCCGGAAGTTGCAACTTTCTAGGCTGCATCTCCACAGCAAGTTGGGCCGGATGGGCGGTTTAAGGGCTTTTTAAAGTTATAAAAAGTCCCATTTCATATAAACACTTTCCATACTTCTATCTCCACCTTATAAGAGTGTTCTTGAAGGTTCTCCATCATCCCAGATCATTCCAAACCATCACAAGATAAGATCAATGCTCCAACACCCCAAGCTAGTTCATGGAAAATGATTGTTCTTGCTTCTACTTGATGTTATGGTGAATTTGGTCTTGGAGTAAGTTGTGTGAGGAGAAGTTCTAGTATAAGGTATTTTCTTCATCTTATTTCATATGTTGAGTTTACTTGAAGGTTTATCAAGTCCTAAAATGAAGAGAATCATAGTAGAGAATCACAAGGTATTAAGTTGAAAATGAAGGCTATGGGTTGATTTTGAAAGGGGGTTTTGGATTGATTTAAGTTTTGATTTGAAGGTAATCTCTTGACCATGGTGTTTTTTATGTTGTTATTGTTGTTTGGGAGTTATTTTGGAGTTTTGTAGAAGTAGACGATATAGGGGAAATGCTGCCCAATTTTCGCTAGCTCACTAATTAATTTAGCTTGACCTTATGAGAGTTTCAATGTCTTGACCTTAGTATGAATCATCTTGAATGTAGATTTGCAAGCTCTGAAGGATATACGTTGAGTGGTTAAGTAGACGATGAGGTATGTTAAGGCTGCCCCTTTCTCTCTTATGGCATGATCATATTGATACAAACCCACACAAATGACATTCATAATGACTCCATTCCTAGAAATACTAGATGCTTATGCTTCATGATGTTCTTATGATATTGTTGACAAATTACTCATGATTATTGATCTTCTCTTATGGTTATTAATCTTATTTATTAAGGATGATCTCATTTTTTGGTTATTGTTCCTTCAAGGTGGGATATGTTCATGATGATAGTTCCATAATGGTAATCGGAGGTTTACCGACCTTACGTCACTCCGATAGAGTTGTAACGTTTCTTTGAGCTCTCATGCATGCTTTATATATATATGTAGCTATTTTATCACACCAAGCCGCACTATAGTCAGCCGGGTACGACACATATTGTGCACACCACTGCAGTTGGGTACGGATAACACTGAGCCTTATTATGGTCGGGTACGGATGACACCGAGCCTATATGCCTGAGTACGGTATTATGATATATGTATATGTATGAAAATGTTTTTTTAAAAAGGAAAGCATGCATGGTATCCACCTTAAGAGGCATTCAGATGTACAAGTTATCTCTTTTATCTCATATTACATTTCATATCTTTATTATGTTGTTATTCATGCCTTACATACTCAGTACATTATTCGTACTGACGTTTTTTTGTTGTGGACGCTGCGTTCATGCTGCAGGTAGACAGGGAGATGGAACAGACCCTTAGGCTGCTTACTCAGCGTTTGTACAGGAGTGCTCCACTTGTTCCGGAGCTGCAATTCAGTTGGTACGATTCTTTTATGTATATATATAGGCATGGCGGGGTTCTTTCGTATCCTTATCATGTTATGCACTCCATGTAGAGGCTCGTAGACAGATATGTACAGTTAGATATTATGTGACCTTCTCGGTCCCTGTTGTGTTGTATCATTGTTTTGGGTAGCCTTGTCGGCATGAGTACTTGAGACCAGCTTGATGACCTATATATGTATATATATATTTTGGGCTTGCGTCCCTTACGGTTTATGGCATTCAATAGTTAGCATTATTGCCCACTCAGGTATGATGATGAGATGCATATATGTCATGTGGTTCTTGGTAGGTTAGCTCCGGGTGCCCGTCATGGCCCTTCGGTTGGGTCGTGACAACTCGGTTGCACTCTAAATGAACTTGAGTCTCATCTATCCTTCGTTGAATGTCAACCTCATCTACTGTGAGGGCTCGTCAAACTGATTGCCGCACCTGCAGGCATGAATGCAGCGTCCAAAATAAAAAAACATTAGTACAGATAATCTACCGAGTATGTAAAGAAAAAATGAAACATAACAGTAGGACATCCTAAAGGAGAGAGATACGAGTCAACCTGGACCTCTGAAGTGCCACTAAGGGCCATGATATGCACAATGATCATACTTATCTGTAATGTCACTCTATGAGACTATATCCATGTTGTAACTCTAGCTACTCGACTGCCCAACTGATCAGTGGTAACTGGCCGACCGGTCGTAGCTCGGTGGTAAATGCGTAACTGTCCAACCGGCCGTAGCTCGGTAATAAATGCGTAACTGCCCAACCGGCCGTAGCTTGGTAGTAAATGCGTAACTGCCCAACCATCCGTAGCTTGGTGTTAAATAAAAATACATACATACATGCACAATTGGTGCCTGCCCAACCGATTATAGCTCGGTGGTAAGTAGTAATACCATATATACATGCATGCTGACATGGAATAACATTCTGAACCTATCGGAGTGGCGTAAGGTCGTTAATCCTCTGAATATCATAATGTACATTAACACCATCATCATATGCCTCAAAGGGACTTAGGAATCATATTTAGACATGCTTGAATTACATTTCATAGGAATGAATAACATAGGCATCCTAAACTACTAAGAGTAGAACCATTTATGGAATAACATTAAGTTTACGTTTGGTTACTTGGATCATGCCAAAAGAAGAAAGGATTAGCCTTAACATACCTTTGTTGCTTAACCATGATTCAATATATACTGCCTGTAGCACTTCAACCTACATTAAGACATTAGAACTATGGTTAACCTACGGAATGGCTTAAAACATATTTCTAAGCTAGTAGCTCGTTTCTAAAAAATTGGGCAGCACCTCCCCTATAACTTTCACTTCCTCCCAATACGAAATGCCATCAACAAAAACCAGAACAACAACAACAACAACAACAACAACAGCAACAATAACATAGCCACGCTATCTATCAACAACCAGCAACTCAGGCAATAGTACAACGAGCGGCAAGCTCAGTTTACGATTAAACAAACTCTAGCTTTAAACCCCTTTTCCTTACAGAATTTATTAGCAACATTAACCACAATGTATTAATTTATTTCTACTGATTTTCAGCCATAACACATCCTTAAAACGACCCCATAACAGTCCAACAAGTTACAACAACTTAAAACCGGTTTTTTTAGGTTATTAAAACATGTTTCCGACTTGTCTTTCCTTTCAAATCGAGCAACACAACCAACAATACGTAATTAAGCCTCTTCTCATGTAAACCAACCATGAATTCAATTTAAAAACATGTTCACAACCTGCCAGCAGTGGCGCAACAACAAACAACATGCTACTCTTTTGAAACTCGGAAGTTCTAGTCTTTACAATCGAGCTACAACTCATAGAAACTTAGATATGTCACAACCCATTTTCACTAAGTCATGTGGGCACCTACCTTTCCCACCTCGGTAGGCTAACCCTTATCCCAACAATCATAAAACATAAATAAAGCGAAAGAAGATAGAATAACGTAAGTCTCACGATAATAATATAAAGAAATGTGGAAGTACTGAAAATCCAACCCCAGTATCTGGTCAGGTTATGCAAGAACATCTACCAAATACTACAAGTCTGAATAATACATAAGATCTGAAAAGATATCTCAAAATGGAAATAAGACATAAATAGTAAAAAGGGTCTTCGGGCAGTGAATGTCCTCATGCTCACCCTGAATAGACTCAGCAGCAACCTCGATAATCAGCCACGAGGGGTAGAAGTAGATCCAACCTGGTACTCTACATTCATAAAAGAATGCAGCAAGTGCAGGTCAGTATAAACAACAAGTGCTGGTAGGTATCATAGGTCGACTAAGACTAGCTAATGTATATAAAGACAACAAAGCAAGATAAACACGTAAAACAACAAGGTACAAGTCAACACGAATCCATAACCATGGTACAAGTCATCACCTATGTTATTGCATTTAAACCCAACTATGCCAAGTCTCAGTGTGACTAATCTGAACCAGTATATCACAATCATATCACAACAAATCATCACCTATGTTATAGCATCTAAACCCAACTGTACAAAATCTCAGTATAACCATTCTGAACCAGTATATCACAATCATATCACAAACATATCACAGAAAACCAAAAGGTACAATGCAATGCAATAATGTATAAATAATGAATGCAAAGCATATGCACCGTACACATGTACTCCGACCGATGGAACATCACATCTCGGCAGCACAACCCATGGGGGACCCGTGAAGTCCATGTACTAGTCAGTTCGTACACAGCCTAGAGATGACTCCATTCCCACCTATACGCCTCATAAGTCATTCCGCACACAGCCCGGAGATGACTCGATATACAATGTGTTTCAACGCATCAATATTTCCTTCTCAGTTTCCATCCTCAGTACCATAACAATGCAATATCAATGTATCATGGAAGTGAGTACGAATACGATGCAATGTAATATCAACAACTAATTCAATCCCAAACAGTACCACACATGGCACACCAATAATATCAATAATAAGGCTACACAATAAGTCACAATGGAATCACAATTCTCATCTCAATATCAAATCAAGTAACGTACCGCAATATCATAGTCATGATATATGAATAATCACCAATATCCGATGTCTCAACGTGGAAACGAGCCAATAAGTAAATAGAACAAGATAAGTCAATAACGCAACGGGGTGGCAAACCCCTAAATCATTCAACAAGGCCGAACCTAAGGCAATATCCAACCCAACTTCATACCCGAAGGTTTATATTTATTCTGCGATAATATCATCTAAACATACGCTTCGCTAATCGAAGTCTCACCATAAGGTAACCCGTAACCTACCTGGAAAGCCGAACAACAAATCTCCAACAGTCAAACCTTAGTCTTGCCCTTCCTTTGAGCCACGAGATAATGGAAGTCTAATCATATCTGAATTATGAAGTTAGAATCAAGAAGAAACATCATTCAACCTTTACTTCTATTCAAGACCCAAATCTGAACCTATGGAATGGGATTTATGAACTAGAAGGATGAAATAAGGAATCTATAGGTCTCAACGTGAAATTAATGTTCTAGGTGATCAACTCCCATCAATTATAAGCTGGAAGAACTAACAAATCACATAAATTCGGATTCTAGGCAAAACCCCAAATTTGGGTACAAACCCTAACTTGCAATTACATAAATTACACACTAATAATGAAGAAATCATGAAATAGTAGACTCTAATCATCAATCCCATGCTTAATGAAGCTAACCCAATCAATTTTTCAAGGTTTAATAGCCTAGAATGAAGAACCCACAAAACCCACTTTCAATCCACCATTTCTTAAGGAAACTAGCATGCTTAATGGATTCCTAAAATGATTAATGGAACAAGGAATGGAAAGGAAGGTGAAAGAACTTACCACAATGATTTTCTATAAAGAATAGCCTTGAATTCTCTCAAAAACCTCTAAAGTCGGAATGGTATTAAATGAAAGACTTAGGGCTTTTAACCCAAATTTAATGAATCTAACTGCCTGTCACCCGCTATAGCGATCGACAGACCGCTGTAGCGGTTCCGCTTCAGCGATCCCTTGACCACTTCTGTGGTCCACTAGAATTACACGTGGCCGCTATAGCGGTAGGGCCACCGCTTCTGCGGTACAGCTGCCACGATCCCGGTGTCGCAGTGGCGGACACCAGCAACCAGAAACATCACCTAACTTTCATGAACTCAACCCGAAATCTCGACTATCACCCGAGACCATATGGTCACAAACCATATATGCAGACATACATAAAAAAACACGCTACGAACGTACTCATGGCCTCATAATTCCCAACGGAAGTCTCGTTGACCGAGTCAACCCCCGATACCTCAAAACCAACTTCCTAACCCAAGTCCCAAAATGCACCTGAGTGCATTGGGAACCAAACCGAATACACACACAAGTTCTAAAAGACCATCCGGACCTCTCAGAATCGACAGATTCCCAAAAAAGATCCGCTTACCCAAAAGTCAACTTTGAGTCAATTCTTTTTCTCTTTAAGCTCAAATTTCCCACAAAGTCGCTCAAATTTCCCACAAAATCACCCAAATCATATCCAAAGACCTCAGGAAGCATGTCAACGGTCCCCTCGGGTCAAATGTGAGCTAACCAAGCTCGAAAAAAGGTCTAAAGCATCGAAAAGGCAATAACGACCAAACGGGTCGTTATATCAGACACTAATTAAACGATCACTCGTCCTCGAGTGGCGAGGGAAAGAGAACGGGAAAGTACCTGAATCGGCAAATAACTGAGGATATCGGCTACGCATGGTGGACTCAGTCTCCCAAGTAGCCTCCTCAACAGGACGATGCTTCCATTGCACCTTCACAGAAGCTATCTCTTTGGACCTCAACTTCCGAACCTGCCTATCCAAAATCGCAATAGGCTCCTCCTTGTAAGTCAGATTCTCATCAAGCAATACCGAGTCCCAAGGAACAATATAAGTACCATCGGCATGATACTTCTTCAGCCTAGACACATGAAAAACTGGATGAACGCCTGCTAAGCATGGTGGCAAGGCCAACTCATAAGCAACATCATCCACACGATCAAGGATCTCAAATGGCCCAATATACCTCAGAATCAACTTACCTCTCTTCGTAAATATCATAACACCCTTCATGGGTAAAATCTTCATCGAAACCTAATCACCAACGGCGAACTCTAAATCTCGGACCTTTTGGTCCGCATACATCTTCTGTCGACTCTGAGCTGCCAAAAGCTTGTCCTGAATGACCCTCACCTTCTCAAGAGACTCTCTTAATAGATCCGTACCCCAAGGTCAAACCTCAAGTGAATCAAACCAACCAACCAAAGATATACATCTCCTACCATACAAAGCCTCAAAAGGTGTCATGTCGATACTCGAGTGATAACTGTTGTTATACGCAAACTCTACCAACAGCAAGTACTAATCCTAGTGACCACCAAAGTCTATAACACAAGCTTTCAACATATCCTCGAGCACTTGAATGGTCCATTCAGACTGCCCATCAATCTGAGGGTGGAAAAATTATACTAAGATCCACTCGGGTACTCAACTCATCATGAAAAGCTCTCCAAAAATGGGAAGTGAAGATAGTACCCCGATAAGATATGGTATAAATGGGAACCCCATGAAATCTCATAATGTCACGAATGTATAACTTGGCTTACTTCTCCATAGTATAAGAAACCTGAACTGGAATGAAATGAGCAGACTTAGTCAACCAATCAACTATCACCCAAATCGAATCAAACTTACCCAGGGCCTTCGGAAGACCCATCACAAAATCCATGGTAATCCTCTCCCACTTCCACTCAAGAATGGGCATCCTCTGAAGTACACCACCGGGTCGCTGGTGCTCATACTTAACTTGCTGACAATTACCACACTTAGCCACAAAATCGGCTGTATCCCTTTTCATACGACGCCACTAGTAATGCTGCCTCAAATTATGATACATCTTAGTCGCCCCCGGATGAATGGAATATTGAGAGCAATGGGCCTCATCCAAAATCAAATGAATTAAGTAACCAACACGAGAAACGCACACACAACCGTTAATCCTCAAAGTACCCTCATAATCAATCATGGCCTCTTTGGCCTCACCTCTCAGAACCCTATCTCGAATCTTGCTCAACTGAGCACCCTCAAACTGATGAGTCCTGATCAGATCTAACAAGGACGATCTCGCCTCCACACAAGCTAAAACTCTGCTTGAATCTGAAATATCATGACAAACGAAACTGTTGGCCAGAATCTGAACCTCCATGGCCAGCAAATGCTCGGAAACAACCAAACGGGCTAAACTCCCGATACTCGTGGCCTTGCGACTCAAGGCATCAAAAACAACATTGGATTTCCCTAGATGATAAAGAATAGAGATGTCATAGTTCTTCAGGAGCTCCATTCATTGGTGCTGCCTGGAATTAAGATCTCTCTGGGTAAATACGTGCTAAAGGCTACGATGATCAGTGAAAACCTCAATTAATGCCATATAACTAATGCCTCCATATCTTCAAAGCGAAGACCACAGCTAACAACTCCAAATCAGGGGTAGGGTAATTTCTCTCATGGATCTTCAACTGATGGGAAGCATAGGCTATGACGCTACCCTCCTACATCAACACAACACTTAAACCCACACGAGATGCATCACAATAGACTTAAAAATTATTACCCTCTATGGGTAATCCTAGAATCGGGGCTAAAGTCAAAAGGGTCTTGAGCTTTTGAAAGCTCTCCTCACAATCATCGAACCACGGGAAGAGAACATCCTTCTGAGTCAATCTGGTCAACGACGAAGCAATAGTAGCAAAACCCTTCATAATTCGGCGGTAGTAACTGGTCAAACCCACAAAACTACAGATCTCATTCATAGTAGTGGGTCTCGCCCAATCCCTCACAGCCTCAATCTTCTTAGGATCAACCATGATCCCATCCTTAGACACAACGTAGCCCAAGAACGCCAAGACTCCAACCAAAACCCGCACTTCAAAAACTTAGCAAACAAACTATTCTTCTTCAACAACCCAAGCACAGTGCGAAGATGGCTCTCATAATCCTCTCTACTCTTGGAATACACTAAGATATCATCAATAAACACAATCACAAAGGAGTCAAGGAATAGCCTAAATATGTCATTCATCAAAGTCATGAATGCAGCTGGGGCATTGGTAAGCCTAAATGACATCACCAAAAACTCATAATGCCCATGTCTCATCCAAAAAGCTGTCTTCGGAATATCTTCGACCCTGATCTGCAGCTGATGGTAGCCTGAATGCAAGTCAATCTTCGAGAACACTGAAGCACCCTGAAGCTGGTCAAATAAATCATCAATACGAGGCATAAGACACTTGTTACGAATGGTAACCTTGTTCAGCTGGCGATAATCGATGCATATCCTCATAGATCCATCTTTCTTCTTCACGAACAACACAGGAGCACCCCAACGGAAGACACTCGATCTAATGAACCCCTTGATTAATAAACCATGAAACTGCTCCTTAAGCACTCTCAACTCGGAGGGTGTCATCCAATATGGCGGAATAGAAATAGGGCGGGTGCCCGGATCCAAGTCAATTCAAAAGTCAATATCGCGACTGGGTGGCATACCCGACAGATCGGACGGGAATACCTCCGCGAACTCGCTTACAATCGGAATGGAATCAAGGGGTGGAGATACAACAGTAGTGTCACGCACATGAGCCAGATAAGCTAAACACCCTTGACTAATTTCTTTGCCTGAAGAAAGGAAATAATCTTCTTCGGAGCGGGACTAGGGGTACCCATCCACTCAAGTCTAGGAATGCCAGGCATGGCTAAAGTGACAGTCTTGACATGACAGTCCAAGATTGCATGATAAGGAGAAAGCCAGATCATACCCAAAATAATATCGAAATCCACTATATCAAGTATCATCAAGTCTACCCTCGTGTCATAACCCATAAAAGTAACAAAGCATGACCGATAGACTCGATCAACCACAATAAAATCTTCGACTGGAGTAGACACATGAATAGGTACCGCTATGCTATCACAAGTCAAGTCCCCACCAATAGCATGTTATGCAGACACATACGAATAAGTACATCCAGGATCAAATAATACAGATGTTGCTCTATGTTGGACAGAAACAGCTGAGGCCTCCGCTTCGGTTCTACCTGGGAATGAATAACACTAGGCCCTACCACGACCAGATTGTCCAGACTGTGATCCACCTCTCAAACTCTAGGACCCACCTCTACTAGCCTGGGACCCACCCCTAGAAATATGTACACCACCGCGGCCTAACTGAGCACCGTCTCTCAAAGAAGCACCATGTCAGCTACCTGAATATACCAGAGTCCTCTGGGGATAATAACCCATCCTAGGTCGTGGACACTCTCAAGCAAAATGACCAAACGCTCCACACGTAAAACAAGCCTTAGAAAGTGGAGCCTGATGAATCGAAACTGAAGACCCAACTGGAACAACTCTGTCTGCTACTCGAGAAAATGAGCTCTCAGAAGCTCTCTGCCTGGAATGCTAATTGCACATAGCGGCCGGAATAGGACTGATACTGCCTAGAAGACTGTCTGGTGCCCCTCGAGCTGGAGCCACTATTACCCTTAAACTATAGCTATCTCTTCTCACTAACACCTCCAAATATGTGAGCCTTAGCAGCCTCGACTAAGGAAGCATGCTCAACAATGGACTGGAAGGAAGCACCCATAGCCTAAAGCTGAAGGCATGGAATCTGAAGAGAAGTAGCGATCCCACCAACAAATCGTCGAATCCTGTCGGGCTCAGTAGGAATCAGGGGTGCTGAATAACGGGCAAAATGCAAGAAGTGAGTCACATAAGCATCAAAAGATAATCCCCTCTGCTGCAAATGGAGAAACTAATCTCTAAATTCCTCTCTCAAGGCCCGGGGCACATACTTCTCAAGGAAGGCCCGATGAAACTGTGTCCAAGTAAGTGGAGGAGAACCCTCTGGTCTGCAAGAAATGAAGTACCTCCACTAGGTATTGGCGTCTCTGAGAAACTGGTATGACACATAATCAACACCGTAGGTCTCAAAAATCCCTATCCTGTGTACCAACTCGTGCATGTCTAATATAAACTCATATGCATCCTCTCCAGAAGTACCAGTGAATCTCGGTGGATCCATCTTCCTAAACCTCCCTACCAGCTCCTGATCGGTCAAAGTCATAACAGGGCGTGCTATGTGTCTAAGATCATCTCCCGGGGCCGGCACTGCATCCACTCATGGAGCCGCAGTTGCAGTAGGATACGCTACACTAGTCTAGCTCTGTTCGGGGGTCTATGCCCCAACTCTAGTCTGTGATCCTCCACCCGGAGAAGTAATACCAGCGGCAGCCTGCTGGGCATCCAAATGAAGTAGAACGCGAGCCATAGTGTCTTGGGTCTCCTGATCTGAAGTGACCTCGGGTGGGCTAGCGCAGGAGCAACATCATCCCCTACAGCCTAGTCTCGAACCTACTGATCCTCAAGCTCAGGTTCTGGAGATAGAGATCTCACACGCCGCTGCCTAACCGCAGGAGCCCTGCCCCTGGCTGGTGTAGCCCCGCGGCCTTTAATTTTGCTCGTCACCTAATGCCAGCCGCAACTGTAGGCTCTGACACCTGATCTCTGGATATCGTGGCTCGAGTCCTCACTATCTGTGAGAGAAGAGATATGAGTCAGATACCAATTCGATTGTTCCAGATACCAAGTAGAATAAATTGGCACGAAAGAATGAAAGAATGTGAAGTCTCGTAAATGTCCTATAGCCTCTTGCAGATAAGTACGAAGCTCATCGTACCGATCCACGAGACTCTACTAGACACGCTCTTGTTTTATAGACCGGGTAACCTAGGGCTCTGATACCAACTTGTCACTACCCATTTTCACTAAGTAGTGCGGGCACCTACCTTCCCCACCTAGGTAGGCGAACCCTTATCCCAACAATCATAAAACATAAATAAAGCGAAAGAAGATAGAATAACTTAAGTCTCACGGTAATAATATAAAGAAATGCGGAAGTAATGAGAATCCAACCCCAGTATCCGGTCTGGTCATACAAGATCATCTACCAAATACTAAAATTTTGAATAATACATAAGATCTCAAAAGATGTCTCGTAATGGAAATAAGATACAAATAGTAAGAAGAGTCTTCAGGCAGCGAACGTCCTCATGCTCACCCTGAATGAACTCGACAACAACCACGCTAATTATCTACGAGGGGTAGAAGTAGATCCAACCTGGTACTCTGTATTCATAAAAGAATACAGCAAGTGCTGGTCAGTATAAACAACAAGTACTGGTAGGTATCATAGGCCGACTAAAACTAGTTAATGTATATAAAGACAACAAAGCAAGATAAACACGTAAACAACAAGGTACAAGTCAACACAAATCCATAACCACGGTATAAGTCATCACCTATGTTATAGCATCTAAACCCAACTGTGCCAAGTCTTAGTGTGACCGATCCGAACCAATATATCACAGGAAGTCATCACCTATGTTATAGCATCTAAACCCAACTGTGTCAAATCTCAGTATAACTATTCCGAACCAGTATATCACAATCATATCAAAACCATATCATAGAAAACCAAGAGGTACAATGCAATCCAATAATGTATGAATGATGAATGCAATGTATATGCACCGTACACATGTACTCCGACCGATGGAACATCACATCTCGGCAGCACAAACCATGGGGGACCCGCGAAGTCCATGTACCAGTCACTCCGCACAAAGCCCAGATATGACCCCATTCCCACCTATACGCCTTATATCAGTCATTCCGCACATAGCCCAGAGAGACTCGATATACAATGTGTTTCAACGCATCAGTATTTCCTTCTCACTTTCCATCTTCAGTACCATAACAATGCAATATCAATGTATCATAGAAATGAGTATGAATACAATGCAATGTAATATCAACAACCAATTCATTCCCAAACAGTACCACACATGGCACACAAGTAATATCAATAATAAGGCTACGCAATAAGCCACAATGGAATCACATTTCTCATATCAATATCAAATTAATTAAAGTAATGATATATCACTAGTCAAATTGCAATATCATAGTTATGATATATCACTAATCACCAATATCGGATGTCTTAACGTGGCAACGAGCCAATAAGTAAATAGAATAAGATAAGTCAATAACGCAACGGGGTGGCTCGCCCCCAAATCATTCAACAAGGCCCAACCTAAGGCAATATACAACCCAACTTCATACCCGAAGGTTTACATTCATTCTCCGACAATATCATCTAAACATACGCTTCGCTAATTGACGTCTCAGCATAAGGTAAATCGTAACCTTCTTAGAAAGCTGAACATCAAATCTCCAATAGTCAAACCTTAGTCTTGCCCTTCCTTTGAGCCTCGATATAATGGAAGTCTAATCATATCCAAATTATGAAATTAGAATCAAGAAGAAACATCATTCAATCTTTACTTTTGTTCAAGACCCAAATCCGAACCTATGGAATAGGATTTATGAACTAGAAAGATGAAATAAGGAATCGGTAGGTCTCAACATGAAATTAATTGTCACGATCCAAAACAATGAGTCGTGACGAGTTCCTGATCCCTAGTGACCAAGCACCCCTATGGCCGTATCTAAATAATACTGCATAACAAGGGCCCATGAATACCTCAATTGATCTTATACTGACTCATGAAAGGATGACATCATAAACTCTATACAATCTGTATATATATATATATATATATATATATATATATATATATATATATATATATTGGAAAGAACAATGCAAGCCGACTAGGCTGCCACGCATGTTGTACACAAAAGAATAGGAGCCGACAAGGCTACATCATCTTTCAAATACATACAACTGTCTACAAATATCTAATGGAGTATAAAGCTGTAGAAGGGACGGGACAGGGCCCCGTCATACCCATGTGCATGTACATCTCAAAAGAATAGCATACCAAAATAGACTGCAGCTCCGGATCAAGTGGAGCGCACTGACCACCACTGGATAGAGGTCCTACTGAGCTGGACCGCCTATCTATCTACCTAAACCTGTGGGCATGAACGCAACCCCTTGAGCAATAGGAGAGTCAGCACGGATAATGTACTGAGTATGTAAGGCATAAGAATTACATAAAATTAAGAATCATGAACGGGGTCTGAAACTCAAAAGCTAAACTGACTGTTTGAATGCATCTGTATAACTGAGTATCTGAAAGTATTTGCATAAATCTATATAACTGACAATGCCTCTGCGGGCGTATATCAATGATAATCATGCTCATGTAAATATATATATGTTATAGTGCTGACGAATGTTCAGCCCGATCCATTATCTCATATCCCATCGGCCTCTCTGCGGCCGTCATCATTATCATCATATACATTGCTGCGGAGCGTCCAGCCCGATCCATATATTATCATCATTGTGCACCAGCTGATCAGGTGGTAATGTGTATATAACGCCAATCCTTTTCCCCATACCCCATATACATATAATATACGCGTATATAACGCCTTCTGGTCACGGGTTAATATGCATATGAATATATGAATGCAATGCATGAATAAACTAAATACATGAACTCTCGGAGTGACCTAAGGTCGTACCATCTCCGATGAACATCTTTCGAGCTAACATCATCAATATAAGACATCTCAATACCCATGAACAAAAGGAACAATCATAACGGGGTACAAGAACATCAAAGACTGAAGTACTCCTAGTGCTTCTAAGAGTAGAGTAATATGGAAGCTCGTTTACTCGCTTGTTCGTTCATATCATAAGATCATGCCAAAAATGAAGAAAATGATAGCCTTAACATACCTTCACGTCTCCTTAACTACTAACGTTTCCTCCCAAGCCCGCAAAATCTACATTCAAGAGGATTCCCAATGAAGTTAAACCTTGAAAACATGCCTAGGTTCAAACTAGAGTGACTAAGAAGGCTAACGAAATTTGGGCAGCACATCCCCTATTTCATCAACTTCCACCATATGACAAAACAACTCCCAAACAACAATAACAACATCCATAATATCACAATCAAGAAGTTACATTCAATTTAATCCCAAGTTTAGCCAAAATCCCCTTTTTGAGTTCACCTCATAGTCATCTTTTTCATTACACCATTCATGGCTTCTCCAATTTAATTCTTTTCCTTTCTAAGGGGTACTAAACCTTTACATCAACTCAAACACAATAATAATATGAAAAAAATACCTTATAAACAAATAACTTCACCTCACTCAACTCCCTGCTAGATCAAGTTCATCACAACTTTGAAGAGAAGCAAGAACAATCACCTTCCTTGGATTACCTTTGAGTTTTGATGTTGATTCTCTCTTTGGATGATATGGAAAGGTGTGGAGTGATTGGGAACCTTCAAGAACCCTTAGGAAGCCTCTAGAAAGGTAGGGAAATGAGTGTGGAAAGTTAGAAATGAATTTGGGGTCGTTTGGGATTTCAAAAGGTGGCAAAATCACACCCCGACTCACTTGGCGGAGAGCATGCGACCTTGCACACTAAGTGTGCCGCCACACACTCTCTCCACCACTTAGGGGTGGTGTTGTCCAGTGAATTAACCCAAAATGGGCAGTTGGTGGGCAGTGTGCAGCTCATCACACCCAATGTGCGACCGCACACTATCCTACTTTCCCCGATTTCGTGAAATCGCGTTCATTTCTATTCGTTTGACCTCCAATCCTTATGGAACCTTCTTGGCACTTGTCTAGAGCTCTATTAACCATATAAGGGGATCTATATCTCTCCATCAAAGTGATGCTAATCAATGTATAAATCAAATGCTATGAAATCTCTCCAAACATGATTCAACATCAACTTTCTCCGACGAACTTACTTCCATTGCTTCATATAACTCCGAACCTTAAGGTATACACTTAGCATTATCAAATACCCTTCTTAACCTTATAAGAGCTTCATTTCCACTTTAGGTTTACTTTAGCATATTCATAATGCGAGTGACACGAGATTTCTTGTCACACCCAGACTTTACTAGGGTGTGATGGGCACCCGACCCCATACCTGGAGCCGAGCGAACCCGCTGACTCTTGTATATATACTTAGTTTCCTTAAATACTTTAGTTAATAAAAATGAAAACATAGTAAAACCTTCAGAATTATTTTTTTCTTTTTGTAAGTAAGGTCTATCATCATGTGGGACTTGTGATATGAGACATAATAACATGCTGACTGACAAAGCCGTCTACAACTCTGACACTCTATACCCACGACTCTGTCTGCAAAGTCTCTAACATCGAACAAAATATCATGGCATAGCACGCTGACTCGGCCAGGGCCAAATGGAGTTCGCCAACTTCGCTGGAACATCTTCTATAACAGCTTCAATACGTCTGGGTGTACCTGCGCGGCATGAACGCAGCCCCCGAAGAAGAGGGGTCAGTACGAACAATGTACTGAGTATGTAATGCATGAATAGTAACATAAGATCATAATAAAAGACATGAGACACGACATAGAGAAAGGATATAACCTGTACCTCTGTTTGCCTCTTAAGGCAGGTATTATACAACTTAACTTTACCTCTAGAAATAACATATAGAAATCTCAAGTAAACTGCCCGACCACGTAGGTGCGGTGTGTTACTGCCCGACCATATTGGTACGGTGTAATGCTGCCCAACCGTATAGGTACGGTGTAACTCTATCTGAGCATATCATGGGGTAAAGGGGTAATCTATACATCTGAATGCCCCTTAGGGCGGATGCCATGCATGCTAACTTTCAAAAAAACAAGTAAATAACTGTAAGTAAACTGCCCGACCATATAGGTGCGGTGTAATGCTGCCCGTCCATGTAGGATCGGTGTGTGAGCCCGCGTCCAGGCCTCCCGCGTCCGGGGATATAAGTTGCCCACTATAGTGGTGTGTATATCTGCCCGGCCGTCCATTGGGCGGCGCGGTGTTATATAAAAAAAATACTTAAGTATAAAGCATGCATGAGAACCCAAATAAAATCATGTATCCATCGGAGTGACGTAAGGTCGGTGACCTCCGATTGCATTATGGAATAACCGGGATCGCTTTGTCTCACCTTGAAGGAACGAGTATTTTAAGGCGAGACTATCAACGGAGGATAGTGCTGAAAGAAACATAGAATGAAATCATGGATGTCATGGAAATCAATTCATCTGCTTTGGAATCTTTAGAAGATAGTGTCATAACCAAGGAATAGAAATAGTTGGACACTTTCATACTCACCTTGAATTCTCGACTTAAGGCTCTTAGTCATGGAATCATTCTTGTCATACTTATCATGGACATATTCTCTTCCTTACATCATCATTATCATTATTATCATAGAAATATTCTCATTAGAATAGTCATAGTACCTGTCACTTGATAAACGGAACGATAAGGAAAATTCGGGAACAATGGGCCCACCTCGGGTCAAATGAGGCGGCGTACCAAATTTATATATGTTACATGTCATGACATTACTTGTGAGGGTTTTAGGTTAGTCGGGTCCTATTTAAGCGAGTTCTAGAGATTTAGGAAGTTCTTTCAACATTTTACACAATTTCTAATTCAATTCCTCTTAATGAAAAAGGGGAAACTTTAGGTTCGGATTCTGGAGGGTAGAGTTATCCCCGAGGCTCATATCCAACATATTACGTCTAAGACATGCCATAGAAGGAAGGGTGAAGCCTTACATACCTTTTCCGCTCCTTCTGCTCCTCCAAATTTAAGTTGCAAATTCGCCAAAATCTACAATTTGGTCACATTTACCAAACTTGATTAGAGCATTTAGGATTGAATTCTTAAAGTAACACTTTGTCTGCCGAAATTTCGGCAGCATCTCCCCTGTAAATACATCGTCCCCAAGAATCTATCTTGGCCAACTTCAATCAACAACAATCCGGGAATTCAACCCGGCCAAACTACCAACAAGTATTCTAGCAACACTTCAATATTCAATTCTATTCTATTCAATTCAATTCAATTCAAATCAATTCATATGATATTCAAAACGATCCAATCAACATACTACTTCATCCAACACCTTCCAAATTTAACTAAAACAATAACAACTTAATTCCATCTTTCAAATTTAATCACCACAACCCAACTTACAACCTTCCAAACAAATGCCTCACTTCCAAGTTCATGCATTACATTTATATCCTACACATTATCACATATAAGAAACCATACCAATATCACACTAACTTTTTCCATAATCCTCAAACAAGCACAACTTCATTTCTAACCCCTTAAATCCTCTTCATTCATCATAGAATCTACCAAACAACATCATTCTCGGCCACAACAAC
This sequence comes from Lycium barbarum, assembly GCF_019175385.1. Classification (NCBI taxonomy): domain Eukaryota; kingdom Viridiplantae; phylum Streptophyta; class Magnoliopsida; order Solanales; family Solanaceae; genus Lycium; species Lycium barbarum. The sequence goes on from NC_083347.1 coordinate 43,785,183, forward strand.
TACACACATATCCTCGTGAATTTTCATCCATTTCTATACATTATAACAACAACCAACATACTACATAAAATTAATTCATCATTTCTATACCATGCAACACATTTTCGGCCAAACACCATACATATGCATATTTCATGAATTTCATGGATTTCTTCATTCTACAACACTCATAATCACCCATAACATATAAAAGAAGGTTAAATTCTTACCTTTTCCTTCCAAGTTTCCTCTTAGTCAAGGTTATGGATTTGTCCAAGTGGAGGATTTTCTTGCTCCAACAACTCTTCCATGTTGTAGAGGACCTTCCATTAGGTAGGAAAACTAGGAGAAAATAATTTTTCTTCATCAATTTTCCATGGCTAAATTTTGAAGCCATGGCCGAACCCACTCTCCTCTTCTCTTCTTCTTTTTTTTGTTCTTTCTTCTTCCAAATTTGTTAAATTAAAAGATGACTATATATATATATATATATATATATATATATATATATATATATATATATATATATATATCCTCCACCACCTTTATATATTTGTACTTAGGTCCCTCAAGTATGTTCACATGTCCCCTTGTTCCCTCTCTAGAATTTTCTTCTTTTTTCTTGATTTTTCTTGAATTTTCTCACTTGGTCAAAGAAGACCAAGTGTCTTATTTTTTACACTTTAGTCCCCACTTAATAAGAAATAACCACATGCCTCCCTTTCTTTCTTTGCGTAGAGTTTTCCTTCATTTTCTTGAAATTTTCTTAAATAAAAAGATGACCACTTAGCTTATCTCATAAGCTTTATCCATATGTCTTATTTTTATTTTGTACACCATTTACCATTTTGTAATTTCTCCTTTTTGCTCTTAACCTTTCTCAATATTTCCGTCCAATAATATTCATAAATAATATTCATAACCAACTTGTATACAAAAATAAGTTTTGAAAATGGTCTCGCCCTTAACTTTCCACGACGACCTGGAATTTCCAAACACACAAGATACGGGATATAACATTTCTAAGGTGTAACATTCCTTATAGGTATAACATTGAAATAGGAGAAGTATAGCTAATAGGTCTTGAATTGATTCAACAAGCGGTAGAGAAAGTCAAAGTAATCTGAGATCGACTGTTGACAGCCCAAAGTCGCCAAAAGTCTTATGCGGACAACCGCCGGCGAGACTTGGAATTTCAGGTTGATGATTGGGTATTTCTGAAGGTGTCACCAATGAAAGGGGTGATGATATTTGGCAAGAAAGGGAAGTTGAGTCCTCGATACATTGGACCCTATAGAATTATATGCAAGGTGGGTCATGTAGCCTACAAGTTGGACTTGCCTTCAGAGCTTGAGTCAGTTCATCCAGTCTTTTATGTCTCGATGCTCTGCAAGTGTGTTGGAGATCCTACGAGGATTTTTCCGATAGATGATGTGCAAGTGACAGAAAAGCTAGCATATGAAGAAGTACCCATTGCCATCTTAGACAGGCAAGTACGAAGGCTTCGAAATAAGGAAGTAGCTTCAGTCAAAGTCTTGTGGTGAAATAGCAACCGAGAAGAGATGACTTGGGAGGCGGAAGAGAAAATGAAATCCACATATCCGCATTTATTCCAACCCCCAGGAGAGATTCAAGATGAAACACTAACAATATGAGGTATGTTTGCTTACTTTTCATGCTTTTGGTCGTGTGTGGCCAATTTAGAAATTCTATTGTGTTATGGCCCTATGAGGCAATATTATTATGGGTTGTTGTGAAGGATGGTAGTGCCATATTACAGGGGAGACTCTAGCGAAAATTTTCTAAAATCCCCGATGACATAACATTCGAGGACGAATGTTCCTAAAGGGGGGAAGAATGTTACACCTTGAAAATTTCCCGTTAACATACAGTGAATAGGCCAACGAAGGGCAGGATGTATACGATGTTTTGACAAGTGAGAAATAGTCTTTAATGGTCCTAATTAAGATTTTCAAAGACATTCGAGGTAAGAGAGGAAAGTTGCTAAGGAAGGCGAGTCACATGTTGTGAGTCGAACAAGAATTACGAGTATCGAGTAATGACGTTCTAATGATGCTTTAGGAAAGAATTACAAATTCCCTTAGAATAGTAATGAGGCGTTGAACAAGTGTTAAGAAGGTTCCATAAGGATCGAAGATCAAACGAGTCGACGAGAACAAGTCCCGGATAGCTGGACATTATACGGCCAGACATACTGGCCATATAAAATACACGGACCGTATGTCCAGCCGTAGGTTCAGCCCAGAAAGGAACACTTCACTAGACCAAACATATGATCCAAACATACTGTCAATGAAAAATATACGGACCGTATGTTGGTCCGTATGTTCTGGTCGGGACAGATTTTGAATTAATATAAGGGACCTCTCTCTAATTTCATTTTCATTTCATTTTCACTCCACAAGTCAAGAAGCCTCTAGAATATTCTCTCCACTCTTCATCCACAAGAATCCAAAGGAAATTGAGGATCAACTTCATCAAACCAACAAGAATCAAGAGTGTGAAACCCATTGAAGTCATCCAAGCCAAGAAATCCCAAGAGAAGTGAAATGGGGTTTTGGTGTTAGAAGAATATTTCCACTCAAGGCTTGTTTCTACACTATCTAAGGTACGTTTTATGGTATTCTCATGATGTTTTAAGTATTGATAAGTTGAAACACTTGGATTGTAGAAGAGTATAGAAAATGGGTCATAAATGTGTGAATAGTATCATTGTTGAGTAGTAGTTGGAATGAATCATGAAAATGGATATGTTGAGATTGTAAATATGTTATGAGTGACATTTAGAACATGGGATGAGTATTATATGTGAAAGAACGTAATAGTGAATTATAACCACAATTATGGAGAAATTGAAAGGAAATGGTGAATTGCGGATAATGTAAATGAATGATGATTGTTGTCTATTGTATTGTGAAGGTTGTTATAAATGTTTGCGAGTTGATATGGAATATGGAGGAAATTGTATAAACAAAAGAAATGCTGCCCAATTTTCTCTAGCTTTAGTAAGCTCGTTCTTATAATTGTTAGCTAATGTCGATACGAATTCTCTTGAAGGTAGAACGTGTGCATTAAAGGAGAACAAGCAAGCGATAGATTAGTTAAACGACAAAGGTATGTTAGGTTAGTCCTTTCTTTCTATGGCATGAATCCTATAACATGACTTTTCCTTCCTCTTCAAGAATTTCCTACATTCCGGAAAATTAATAGCCATGTTCATGAATAACTATATGAGATAAGAGATACATTATGAGTTCAATAATGATGATGATGAGTTAAGTATAAAGATTCTAGAGTATGATATGATGTTTCTATAAAGTTGATGATGTCGTTTATTGTATACACTCACCTTAACTACTATTTCCTTCAAGGTGAGGCAGAATGCTTATAACGCTTCATAATGGAATCGGGGGTTCACGACCTTATGTCACCCCGATAGAGTATAATTCCCTTAAGTTTCCAGTTATGCATTATGATGGTAATAGTATAATGTGGCTATGATATGTACATGATGTTATCACACCGTGACTATATGGTCGGGCAGACACCGCTAAGGCGGGCAACTATATGTATATACCATGTCCAGATGGCATGGGCAGACACCACTAGTGGGCGGCATGAGATGGTACCCCGGACGCGAGAGGCCTGGACGCAGGCTAATGATTATCACACCGATCCGATATGGACGGGCAACTTATACATTTATGCATATATGATATGATGATGATTATGAGTAAGCCAGCATGTGCTATTTCTTTTATAAGTGACGGTCGGATAGAGTTTCTCCTCATTGATGCTTCCTTTATATCATTGATGTATTTTCATTACTTATGCCTCTCATACTCAGTACAATGTTCGTACTGACGTCCGTTTTCTTTGGACGCCGTGTTCATGCCCACAGGTAGACAGGGAGGTGCTCTTGATCCAGACTCGTAGAAGCTAGTAGCTGATTTGAGAGCACTCCATTGTTCCGGAGGTGCCTTTGATTAATCTTTTTGTGTATATACATATGTCTATTTTTGGGCACGATAGGGTCCTATCCCGTCCTTATGTCTAGCATTCTTGTAGAGGCTCGTAGATACGCAAGTGTGGGTTATATGGTCTCACGAGGTTGCTAATATGTATATATGAATATTGTTTTGATGGCCGAAAGGCTTATGTCTATAAAAGTATCTATGTTCTCAAATGAAAAAGTGACTTTGTTATGATTTGAGTATGAATTTGATAAAAGAACGTCTAATGAGCATGATGAGTAGTAGAATGAGTGGTGCTCGGTGGTTAGCCCCGGGTACCTGTCATGGCCGCTAGTTGGGTCGTGACAAAAGTGGTATCAGAGCAGTTCAGTCCTAGAAAGTGTCTACGAGCCGTGTCTAGTAGAGTCTTTTTTATGGTGTGTTGCACGCCACGCTAATAAACAAGGGGCTACAGGGCATTTAGGAAAATGACCATCTTTCATCTTAAGAGATCGTGCGATAGAGCTGTGTTATAAGATTTTCCCCTCTTAATAGTGTGTTATGATTTCAGAAATGCCGCCAAAAGGAAAAGTTACAGCCGCCAAGAAGGGCAAGACTACGACAAAACGGCTGGTAGAAAGAGAGCCGCTAACGAATGTAGAGGAGGGCGAGTCATATAATGAGGCCCCATCTAATACTTCCTCTACCCCGCCCAATGTAGAAGAACCAGGAGGAGCTTCAGCTCCAGTTCCTTCACCGGTTGCTTCGGGTCAACAAGTGACCTGTTATACCCCGCGTTTTATGTAATTGGATAATTCAAGACAATCGCGGGAAAACGACAAGCGAGGCTACATTTTATTGTGTTTGGCACTTGAGTTGTTTATGAAGAGTCTAGGAGTGGAAATAATGAGAAAGGTCAAGAGCATGAAGGGGAGTTCACGACATGACTCGTGGAAATACGGAGGAAGACGAAGGGCAAAATTGGAAGTTGGAAAAATTGCCTTCAAGAATTTCAAGTAGTAGCCCAAAATATAAATGGGCTTGAAGGTTTTCTTTGGGAATTTATAGGCCCAACCGGCCTTGGAGAGGGTCTAAGCCCAATATGAAATAAGACTTAGTCAATATAAGGGATGACTAAGTCATCTTCATCCATTAAGTGTCTAGAAATTTCAAGAACTCAAAAGAAAGAAAGAAGGGGAGAAACCCCAAGGCCTTTCGGCCAAGAACAAAAATTCCAAGAAAAATTGAAAAAAATCTCTCCAAAAATTATTTTCTATCAAGTAGAGGGTGCACAACAAGGTGAAGTTGTTGTTGGAGCAAGAAAAATTCAAAATCATATAGGTTTCCAAGAGATAAGCAAGTGAGAAGTTGAAGAATAAAGGTAAAATTCTAACCTTGCTTTATGTGTTATACATGGTTTATATGTGTTGTAGTATGCTAAAATGGATGAAATTTATGAAGGAGAGAAATATAGTACATGGCCGTGTGTATGTATATATGTGTATGAGCCATGCTTCAATTATTTTAATTAATGTTTGGTTGTTATTGTTGTGAATGATATATGGAAAAAAAAAATGGAAGTTGAATGAATATTGAGAAGTTGTAGTGTGTATGTTGGTGTTGGCCGTGTGGTTATGGAAAAAATGGAAGAGAATGAGTCAATTTTATTTAGTATGATGTTGTTGGAATATAGATTATGAGGTTGTCATTGTTTTCATAAAAGTTAGAAAGTTTTGGAAGAAGTAGTAAGTTGATTGAATATGGAAGTTGTTAGTATTGTTGTTGTTGGAATTGTGGTTGATATTTTGGCCGGGTTGAATTCCCGGGATTTTTGTTGATTGAAATTAGCCAAGTTGAACTTGGTGGGATGGAGTATTTATAGGGGAAGTGCTGTCGAAATTTCGGTAGCCAAATGTTTCCTTAAGATTCTAACTCAAAGTATACTAATGAAAGTTTTGGTAAACTTGACCAAATTGCAGATTTTGACGAGATTGTGACGCGATTTTGGAGTAGCTAAAGGAGCGGAGAGAGGTATGTAAGGCTTCACCCTTCTTTCTATGGCATGTCTTGGTTGTAAGAAGTCGGGCACAAGCCTCGGGGACGACCTCAATCCCCGGAATCCGCACCTAAAGTTTTCAACTTTTCATTCAATTGAATTGAAGTAGAAAGTGCGCAAAATGATAGAAAGACCTCCTAGACCTCTATGACGTGCGTAAATGGGACCCGATCACCCTAGAACCCTCACAAGTAATGACATGACCTGTAGTATATGTAAATAATATACGCCACCTCATCCGGCCCGAGGTGGGCCCGCTACCCCCGGACTTTCCTATAGTATTGGTTGATGTACTTCAAGTGAACCCGAAGGGAACCTTTGATCCCGATCTTGTTACCATGAGATAAGTACTATGATTCCTCTAACGAGGATGCCTCTGTGATGACAAGGATGACCATGATGTTAGATAAGCGGGAATGCCTATAATACGTACCACCGGAATGACCCTATGACTAAGACGACTAAGCTAAGCATCTTATACGAACATGAAAGTGACAAACTAATTCTTGAAACTTATTTATATTCCCTAGCCATGATTTTATTTTCTAGAAGATTTCAAAGTCTATGAAATGACATCTATAATACCCCGATTTTATTTTACGTCCATTCTAATATTATCCTCCATTGATACTCTCATCTTAAATACTTGTTTTCTTTCCGAGGTAAGACAAAACGATCACTATCCTTTCATAAGATAATCGGAGGTCACCGACCTTACGTCACTCCGATGGATACATAATTCTCCTTGGCCCCCTTGTACGCTTATACACTATATGTATATGTAGATAATGTAAGTAAATGTATGTAAAACACATATGTATGTACAAGCTGTGTATATAATCAAAGATTCAGAGCGCTATAGACGCTGACATATAAGCATGATGTATGTACACGTATACGGGGAAGATGGGGATAAGGGCAGAGCGTTATACACGCATTTCCACCTGATCAGTTGGCATTACATGACATGATATCGTCCCGGACGCGGGATGCCCGGACGCGGGAAGTACATTTATGGCTAAATGGATCGGCTGCCGACGCCTCGGCAATATGAGACATCTTATTTTTACATATATGTATAAGAAGAGATTTTCAAAGGAAAGCTATGTAATAAGATGATATACTATGACACGAAATGCTATGATATGATAAGATAGGATATGATAAGCTAGACTATATTGTGGCAAGCCACACTATGACATGATACGCTAGAATATAAAATACCGTGAGGTGATAAGCTACGATATGACCGGATACGACATACTATGATAGTGCAGAGCGTAATGTGACAAAATGCAACATGATATTAACCCTAGTTCCTAAGTCTACGAAAAAGAAACGTTGCAGAAGGAAAAAAAAAAAAAGGGGACAAGTCCATATGAAAGCCGGCCCGAGAAGGGGCCTCGCTACGTGCAGGTTATTTTCTTGCTGCATTATCGATCCTATGATTCCCTGATATTGTTAATCATGCTCTATATTACTGCTTCTATTATTTTCCATGCCTTACATACTCGGTATACTATTCGTACTGACGTCCCTTCTTGTGGACGCTGCGTTTCATGCCGCGCAGGTCAGCAGGCTGGTGGACGTGATCTATAGGAGCTTATCAGCAGTACTCTACAGTGCTCCAGTTGTTCCGGAGCTTTACTTCAGCGGTACTATTTTGTATATGTATATTCGGGCACGATAGTACTCGGCCCTTTCTATGTGTAATTACACTATGTCTAGAGGCTCGTAGACAGATATGTACAGTTAGGCAGGTTCAGTAGATATACGATGTTTGGGCATTATGATGTTGTTGTATAAAGTATTAACGACGTTTGCAAGTCTATGTTTCAAAAAAAAAAAATATGGCACTGTTTATACGAGATAGATAAGGGGTGCTCGGTACAAGTATCGGGTACTCGTCACGGCCCCTAGTTGGGTCGTGACAGAAGTGGTATCAGAGCAGTTCGGTCCTAGGGTTTGTCTACGAGCCGTGTCCAGTAGAGTCTTGTCTATGGGTGTGTAGCGCGCCATACTTATAGGCAGGAGGCTACAGGGCATTTAGGAAATATGACCTTCTTTGCATTCTAAGATCGTGCGATAGAGCTATGCTACCAGGCTTCCACATTCCTTTCCTAATCCTATGTTATGGTTTCAGTAATGCCGCCGAAGAAAAAGGCTACGATGGCCGAGAAAGCCAAGAGAGTGGCGGCCAGCAGAGTTGAACGGGAGCTAGAAGAAGAAGAATCTCATAATGAGGCTCCCCCTCAGACCGTTCCTGCTCCCCCTGCACCAGCAGAGCAGGGAAGAGTTCCCGCTCCAGCCCCCGCACCCCCAGTTCCACCGCCAGCAGCTCCGGGCCAGCAGATGGCAGAGGCCATCCAGTTATTGACCCAGTTAGTTGCCGCACAAGCTCAGCGGCAAGATGTAGACACGGGAGACAGGGCGGTAAGCGCAAGGGCCCGAGACTTTATTACCCTGAAGCCGCCAGAGTTCTATGGATCAAAGCCAGAGGAGGACCCGCAGAGCTTTATAGATGAGATGCTGCGGACTCTGAGGATTATACATGCTTCTGACACGGAGTCCGTAGAGTTGGCTTCATACAGACTGCGGGATGTGGCAGTTCTGTGGTATAGCAGTTGGGTATCTTCGAGGGGAGCAAATGCACCCCCTCCGGTCTGGCAGGAGTTTACAGAGGCATTTCTACGACATTTCCTACCACCAGAGGTTCGACGGGCTCGAGCCGACATGTTCCTAAACCTTAGACAGGGAAATATGAGTGTTCGGGAATACAGTCTTCGTTTCAACTCATTGGCCAGGTATGCCCCAGCTATGATAGCGGATAGGGGAGATCATGTGCACCGTTTCGTGAGTGGGTTAGGGCCACATTTGGTTAAAGAATGCTTGACGGCCTCACTCCAAGACGGGATGACTATTACCCGTATCCAGGCCCACGCCCAAAATTTGGAAGAACAATATCAGCCACGGAGGGAGGAGCGCTATCCAGACAGGGGTTCCCGAAAGAGAGGCCGGTTTTCCAGGACTAGAAGTGAGTACAGAGGGGGACAGACACAGGGGCAATTCGGGTACTCAGACCAACCGGCGGCCAGTGCACCTCCTCGATTTGCTGATAGGGGGTTTGACCGTTCTACTCACTCGAGACCGGATCAAGGTACCCGAGCCTCAGAATCTCAGTTTAGGGCTGATGCTGGCAGGATAATGTCACCCCCGCCACGATGTGCTCGATGCGGCAGGCCACACTCGGGAGAGTGCCGCGCAGGTACGGGTGCTTGCTATACTTGTGGGCGGGTTGGCCATTTGATGCGTGATTGCCCATTGAGAGATGACGGAGACCGAGCCCAGCCTACCGGGTCCGCAGTTGGTTCATCGTCGACCGTACGCCCTCAGGGACAGGCCTCCCAGGCTCCAGCAGGTCGTGGCCGAGGCAGAGGAGGGATACCCAGCGCAGCCGGTCCTCCACACCGTATATATGCACTGACAGGACGACAGGACCCTGAGCCTCCCGCTGATGCGGCCACAGGTACTTTTTTTTGTTGGTATTTTCTATAATATGTGCATTAATTGATTCGGATTCTATCTTATCCAACCCTGCCCTTTTGTATTGCTAAACATACTAAGAATTTGGATATTAGAGTGAGGAATAGTCACCCGCACAGGTAAAAAGTGAATCTTTGTGATTGCGAAGGCTAAAATAGTCATTAAAAGAGAAATATTCGCTACGAGGGTGTTCAAACATTGCTGAGACCCCAACTTACCCCATATTATATAATATAGGTAGTACGGGGAAGCGGAAGTAAAAATACTAACACCGTGACGCTGAAATGCATCAGAGTTTCAAGGTTAAGCGTGCTCAGGTGGGAGTAGTTTCATGATGGGTGACCCCCTGGGAAATATGCTGAAAATTTCGTAAATGTGAAAACAAGAGACGAGTGTAAGAGTAGGCAGCTCAAAGTAAATTGGGGTGTGGAAAGTGGTTAGAAACCCCATACGAGTCATATAGGCCGAGACGGACTAAACTAACAAGAAAGGGGGAGCCATGACAACAGAAAGCTTTGGGAACGAAGGAGAAAAGTACAGATGTCACAGGGTGAGACCGATATTAAGTCCACACTATCTAATGCAAGGAATTCATGATAAGGCGGTGTGCGGGAACATGTCTAGTGAGGGGATAGACGCGGCAGACGCCACGAATGAGGAATTACAACTGTGAAGATCGCAAAGAGGGCAACCTAAGCTCCTAAGGTGGACATGTTAAGTGACATGAGGCATCTACAACGGAGACCTCCCCGAAATGATGTGTTACGCTATGAGGCGAGTTTAACATTCGAGGACGAATGTTCTAAAGGGGGGGAGGATGTTATACCCCGCGTTTTATGTAATTGGATAATTCAAGACAATCGCGGGAAAACGACAAGCGAGGCTACATTTTATTGTGTTTGGCACTTGAGTTGTTTATGAAGAGTCTAGGAGTGGAAATAATGAGAAAGGTCAAGAGCATGAAGGGGAGTTCACGACATGACTCGTGGAAATACGGAGGAAGACGAAGGGCAAAATTGGAAGTTGGAAAAATTGCCTTCAAGAATTTCAAGTAGTAGCCCAAAATATAAATGGGCTTGAAGGTTTTCTTTGGGAATTTATAGGCCCAACCGGCCTTGGAGAGGGTCTAAGCCCAATATGAAATAAGACTTAGTCAATATAAGGGATGACTAAGTCATCTTCATCCATTAAGTGTCTAGAAATTTCAAGAACTCAAAAGAAAGAAAGAAGGGGAGAAACCCCAAGGCCTTTCGGCCAAGAACAAAAATTCCAAGAAAAATTGAAAAAAATCTCTCCAAAAATTATTTTCTATCAAGTAGAGGGTGCACAACAAGGTGAAGTTGTTGTTGGAGCAAGAAAAATTCAAAATCATATAGGTTTCCAAGAGATAAGCAAGTGAGAAGTTGAAGAATAAAGGTAAAATTCTAACCTTGCTTTATGTGTTATACATGGTTTATATGTGTTGTAGTATGCTAAAATGGATGAAATTTATGAAGGAGAGAAATATAGTACATGGCCGTGTGTATGTATATATGTGTATGAGCCATGCTTCAATTATTTTAATTAATGTTTGGTTGTTATTGTTGTGAATGATATATGGAAAAAAAAAATGGAAGTTGAATGAATATTGAGAAGTTGTAGTGTGTATGTTGGTGTTGGCCGTGTGGTTATGGAAAAAATGGAAGAGAATGAGTCAATTTTATTTAGTATGATGTTGTTGGAATATAGATTATGAGGTTGTCATTGTTTTCATAAAAGTTAGAAAGTTTTGGAAGAAGTAGTAAGTTGATTGAATATGGAAGTTGTTAGTATTGTTGTTGTTGGAATTGTGGTTGATATTTTGGCCGGGTTGAATTCCCGGGATTTTTGTTGATTGAAATTAGCCAAGTTGAACTTGGTGGGATGGAGTATTTATAGGGGAAGTGCTGTCGAAATTTCGGTAGCCAAATGTTTCCTTAAGATTCTAACTCAAAGTATACTAATGAAAGTTTTGGTAAACTTGACCAAATTGCAGATTTTGACGAGATTGTGACGCGATTTTGGAGTAGCTAAAGGAGCGGAGAGAGGTATGTAAGGCTTCACCCTTCTTTCTATGGCATGTCTTGGTTGTAAGAAGTCGGGCACAAGCCTCGGGGACGACCTCAATCCCCGGAATCCGCACCTAAAGTTTTCAACTTTTCATTCAATTGAATTGAAGTAGAAAGTGCGCAAAATGATAGAAAGACCTCCTAGACCTCTATGACGTGCGTAAATGGGACCCGATCACCCTAGAACCCTCACAAGTAATGACATGACCTGTAGTATATGTAAATAATATACGCCACCTCATCCGGCCCGAGGTGGGCCCGCTACCCCCGGACTTTCCTATAGTATTGGTTGATGTACTTCAAGTGAACCCGAAGGGAACCTTTGATCCCGATCTTGTTACCATGAGATAAGTACTATGATTCCTCTAACGAGGATGCCTCTGTGATGACAAGGATGACCATGATGTTAGATAAGCGGGAATGCCTATAATACGTACCACCGGAATGACCCTATGACTAAGACGACTAAGCTAAGCATCTTATACGAACATGAAAGTGACAAACTAATTCTTGAAACTTATTTATATTCCCTAGCCATGATTTTATTTTCTAGAAGATTTCAAAGTCTATGAAATGACATCTATAATACCCCGATTTTATTTTACGTCCATTCTAATATTATCCTCCATTGATACTCTCATCTTAAATACTTGTTTTCTTTCCGAGGTAAGACAAAACGATCACTATCCTTTCATAAGATAATCGGAGGTCACCGACCTTACGTCACTCCGATGGATACATGATTCTCCTTGGCCCCCTTGTACGCTTATACACTATATGTATATGTAGATAATGTAAGTAAATGTATGTAAAACACATATGTATGTACAAGCTGTGTATATAATCAAAGATTCAGAGCGCTATAGACGCTGACATATAAGCATGATGTATGTACACGTATACGGGGAAGATGGGGATAAGGGCAGAGCGTTATACACGCATTTCCACCTGATCAGTTGGCATTACATGACATGATATCGTCCCGGACGCGGGATGCCCGGACGCGGGAAGTACATTTATGGCTAAATGGATCGGCTGCCGACGCCTCGGCAATATGAGACATCTTATTTTTACATATATGTATAAGAAGAGATTTTCAAAGGAAAGCTATGTAATAAGATGATATACTATGACACGAAATGCTATGATATGATAAGATAGGATATGATAAGCTAGACTATATTGTGGCAAGCCACACTATGACATGATACGCTAGAATATAAAATACCGTGAGGTGATAAGCTACGATATGACCGGATACGACATACTATGATAGTGCAGAGCGTAATGTGACAAAATGCAACATGATATTAACCCTAGTTCCTAAGTCTACGAAAAAGAAACGTTGCAGAAGGAAAAAAAAAAAAAAGGGGACAAGTCCATATGAAAGCCGGCCCGAGAAGGGGCCTCGCTACGTGCAGGTTATTTTCTTGCTGCATTATCGATCCTATGATTCCCTGATATTGTTAATCATGCTCTATATTACTGCTTCTATTATTTTCCATGCCTTACATACTCGGTACACTATTCGTACTGACGTCCCTTCTTGTGGACGCTGCGTTTCATGCCGCGCAGGTCAGCAGGCTGGTGGACGTGATCTATAGGAGCTTATCAGCAGTACTCTACAGTGCTCCAGTTGTTCCGGAGCTTTACTTCAGCGGTACTATTTTGTATATGTATATTCGGGCACGATAGTACTCGGCCCTTTCTATGTGTAATTACACTATGTCTAGAGGCTCGTAGACAGATATGTACAGTTAGGCAGGTTCAGTAGATATACGATGTTTGGGCATTATGATGTTGTTGTATAAAGTATTAACGACGTTTGCAAGTCTATGTTTCAAAAAAAAAAATATGGCACTGTTTATACGAGATAGATAAGGGGTGCTCGGTACAAGTATCGGGTACTCGTCACGGCCCCTAGTTGGGTCGTGACATGACCGAGGCCATTCATTTACTGACACAGTTGGTTGCCGCCCAGGCACAGCGGCAGAATGTGAGTTCAAGTGATCGGGCAACTAGTGCTAGAGCCCGTGACTTTATGAGTTTGAATCCTTCGGAGTTTTTTGGGTCAAAGCCGGATGAAGACCCGCAACGCTTTATTAATGAGATGCTGAGAACATTAAGGATTATTCATGCCTCCAAGACTGAGTCTGTGGAGTTTGCATCTTATAGACTCCGAGTTGTGGCGGTATTGTGGTATAATAATTGCCTAGCGTCAAGAAAAGAAAATGCGCCTCCTCCCGTGTGGCAAGAATTTGTGGATGATTTCATCCGCCACTATTTTCCACCTGAGGTCCGCCGAGCTAGAGCGGATAGGTTCTTAAATCTAAATCAAGGAAGTATGAGTGCTCGGCAATATAGTCTTCAATTTAATTCATTGGCTAGGTATGCTCCAACTATGGTGGCCGAGATGGGCGATAGGGTACACAGGTTTGTGAGTGGCCTAGGGCTGCATCTATTCAAGGATTGCTTGACGGCTTCGTTGCAAGACATGATGGATATTTCCCGAATACAAGCCCATGCCCGGAACTTAGAGGGACGACAGCAACCACAAAGATGTGATCGTGATATTGATAGGAGGCAAAGCAAGCGGGCCAGATCTATAGGGACAGGTAGCGATTATAGAGGGGGATCGAGGCAGACTTATTCTAGACACTCAGGCCAGTCGGTGGCTAGTGCACCTCCTCGATTTATGGGTAGGAGATTTGATCGCTCCTTTCCTTCAGGACAGGGTCAGAGTTTGAGAGCTTCGGATTCTCAGTTCAGGGGAGATTATGGTCAGAGGAGACCCCCGGTACCGCGATGTAGCCAGTGCGGTAGATTACATTCCGGACAGTGTCACCAGGGCACAGATGCTTGTTATGCCTGCGGTCAGGTCGGGCATATGATGCGAGATTGCCCGTCGATCAGTGGTAAATTTGGGGTTCAGCCCACAGGATCAGCAGCGGGTTCATCTTCAGTGCGCCCGGTAGGTCAGACTCCCCAGATGTCAGCAGGCCGAGATAGAGGCAGAGGGGGAGGATCTACTTCAGGTGCCACTCAGCCCCGTGTGTATGCTTTAGCCAGACGACATGATCTCGAGTCTTCCCCGGATATGGTTACAGGTACATTATCTATATTTTCCCATGATGTGTACGCACTGATAGATCCGGGTTCTACTTTCTCTTATATTACTCCATATGTTGTTGGTTGTATTGGGGTGAAACCTGAGCCAATCTAACCTTTTGAGGTATCTACTCCGGTTGGTGATCCCGTGATAGCTAGACAAGTGTATAAAAATTGTGTACTTGTGGTATGCAATCGCCAGACCAAAGCTGATTTAATTGAGTTGGAAATGCTAGATTTTAATGTGATTATGGGTATGGATTGGTTAGCTTCATGTTATGCCAATGTGGATTGCCGAATGAAAGTGGTTCGATTTCAGTTTCCAGGAGAGCCCGTGCTTGAATGGAAGGGTAAAACAGCCTCTCCAAAAGGTAGATTTATTTCCTACCTTAAGGCAAGAAAGATGATAGCCAAGGGCTATATTTATCACCTAGTCCGAGTTTATGATACAGAAGCAAAATCACCAATTTTCTAATCTGTTTCGGTAGTGATTGAATTTCCAGATGTATTCCAAGATAAGCTTCCAGGCCTTCCTCCAGAAAGAGAGATTGATTTTGCCATTGATGTGTTGCCGGACACCAAGCCTATTTCTATTCCTCCATATCGAATGGCTCCGACAGAATTGAAAGAGTTAAAGACACAGTTAAAAGATTGCTTAAAAAGGTGTTTATTAGACCCAATTCATCACCGTGGGGAGCACCAGTCTTGTTCATGAGAAAGAAAGATGGTTCCCTACGAATGTGCATCGATTATAGGCAATTGAACAAGGTGACAATAAAGAACAAATATCCTCTCCCAAGGATTGATGACTTATTTGATCAACTACAGGGTGCCAAATGGTTTTCTAAAATAGGCTTGAGGTCGGGTTATCATCAAGTGAGAGTTAGAGAAGAAGATATTCCCAAAACAGCTTTCAGAACGAGATATGGCCACTATGAGTTCCGAGTGATATCGTTCGGGTTGACTAATGCTCCGGCAGTGTTCATGAATTTGATGAATAATGTATTCAGGCCACTCGTGGATTTATTTGTGATAGTATTTATTGACGATATTCTGGTATACTCTCGCACATAATCAGAACATGCAGATCATTTATGTATTGTTCTTGGAATTCTTCGAGCCCGAGAATTATATGCCAAATTTTCAAAGTACGAGTTTTGGCTAAATTCTGTAACATTTCTGGGCCATGTTATTTCAGATGATGGTGTTCGAGTTGATACTCGGAAAATTGAAGCTGTAAAGACTTGGCCAAGGCCTACAACGCCTACAGAGGTCTGTAGTTTTCTGGGATTGGCAGGTTACTATAGAAGGTTCGTGTAGGGATTTTCCTCTATTTCAGCCCCATTGACGAAGCTAACCCAGAAGTCAGTTAAATTTCAATGGAACGATGCTTGTGAACGCAGTTTCCAAGAGTTGAAGGACAGATTAACCTCAACTCCAGTCTTAACACTTCCAGAAGGGCCAGATGGTTATGTGGTGTATTGTGATGCTTCCGGCGTTAGGTTAGGATGCGTGTTAATGCAGCACGGTAGAGTTATTGCTTATGCTTCGAGACAGTTGTGAAAACATGAAAAGAACTATCCAACTCACGATCTTGAATTGGCTGCAGTCATTCATGCGATAAAAATATGGATACATTATTTGTATGGTGTACATGTCGAGATTTTTACAGATCACAAGAGTCTTCAGTACATTTTCAAGCAAAAGGAATTGAATCTGTGACAGAGGCGGTGGTTAGAACTATTGAAAGATTATGATGTGAACATCTTATACCACCCCCGGAAGGGCAAATGTAGTAGCTGATGCGCTTAGCCGCCGATCAACGAGCAGCCTATGTGAAGTTCCTCCGGAAAGGAAAGAAATGACTCATGAGCTTCGCCAGCTAGCTAATCTTGGAGTACGTGTAATTGATTCGAGTAGTGCAGGGATTGGTATTAATGATCCCACAGTCTTCTCTGAATATGGAAGTGAAAGAGCGTCAGTATGAAGATCCTCAATTGTGTCATTACAGAGACATATCTCATGAAAAAGAGAAGTCCCCATTTGATGTTTCCATGGATGGAATTCTTAGATACTGAGGCAGGCTATGTGTGCCGAATGACGTAGAATTACGCCGTCGAATTCTAGAAGAAGCCCATTATTCTCGGTATTCTATTCACCCAGGTGCAACCAAGATGTACCATGATCTCAAGTTGATGTATTGGTGGGATGGCATGAAAAAAGACATAGCAAAATTTGTAGCCCAATGTCCAAATTGCCAACAAGTAAAGATCGAACATCAAAAGCCAGGAGGATTATTGCAAGCCATGGAAATCCCTACTTGGAAATGGGAAGTGATCAACATGTATTTTATTGTGGGGTTACCTCGTTCCCGAGGCAAGTATGATTCCACATGGGTGATCGTAGATAGATTAACAAAAGCAGCTCATTTTCTTCCAGTCAGGACCACATACTCAGCAGAAGACTATGCAAGGTTGTATCTTAAAGAAACTGTGCGACTCCATGGTATTCCACTATCCATTATTACAGATAGAGGAGCGCAATTTACAGCCAAGTTCTGGAAGTCTTTTCAAGAAGGTCTAGGTACCCAAT